>NW_028274809.1:13743787-14046818 GCF_037043125.1 Eumetopias jubatus
TGTGCCCCCGACCGAGTGCAGGGACTGGGACCTCACGGAAAAGCCGCTGGAGCAAGGATGGGGAAGTCTGTCCTGAGGAGCAGGCATCGTCATGAATCCCATGCGGAAATGTTTGCCCGCGTAACTTCCTTCGTGGCCCCGCCCCACTTCGCCACCTATGCTGTAAAACAAAACAGAGCCAAGTCCGTGAAGGTGAAGTGAGCCGGCCCCCCTCAAGGTCACACGGACGCGATCGTCTCTGTCCTAGAGGAGAGTTCACATTTTAACTCTAGGCTGGTGAAGAAATATTTGCATTGGCACGAGAACCTTCTGTGCTTTTGCATTAAGTATGACAGGAAAGCAGATATAACCTGATTATAATGAGAAATCCTAACACTTGTTTCCAGCCATCCTAGTATCCTGGCATCCAGATACTCTCAAAATAGTGTTCTAAAGGAAAAGAAAATACTGCAATAGCATATTTCATCTTCAATTGCTTTTCTTTAAGGGAAATCTTGTCAGGGGCTTTAAAAGCAAACAAGAGGTCCCTGACAATGACTCACAGACTGTCTTTTGACACATTATTGAGAGCAAGTGGACAGCACCTGAGACTCTTCTCCACTTCATCAAAATCATCCCTAATGTCACCTGGTTAATATAGTGGGGAAAACAAAGCAAAAAAAAAAAAAAAAAGTAAAAGGGGTGCCATTACCAAATGGGGGGGAGAGAGGCGAAAAGGAGACAGGAAAGCAGGAGGAGGGGAAGGGAGGAAGAGAGGAGGGGAGGAAGGAAGGAAGGGAGGGAGGGAGGAAGAGAGGGAGGGAGGGAGGGAGGGAGGAATTGCCAACCTCTGGTTGGTTCTCCAGAAACCTTCAGTTATACTAGAAACTTAGTTCTACTAATAAGCTAATTTCACAGAATGAAGTAGTATAATAATAAATAAAGAGGTGTAGTTAAAATATCATGTAATACTGGGATAGTTCTAAATATCTCATAAATAGGGTATGCAAAGTTTTTAAATACGAGGTTCTTAAGTTTTAGGTAGGAAAGTTTGGACAAAAGTTTTAAAATATAAGAAATCTCAGTTTGAAGCTCAGCAAATCATAAAGGAAATAACTCTTGGGCCTTTTTCCATGTTATTAAGTAATGATGACCTTTTTATGAAGAAAAAGGACATGAATGTCAATGAGAATTTTTAAAAGAGAGATTTTTTTTCTAGAGTTTTCCCCATTTATGTTCATTCATCAATAGAGGAAACAAAAAGAAACATTGTTGGAAATATTCCACTGATTTTCTTAGACAGATATGAATGATAAAAAAGTAGCCTTGAGTATATGAATTTTGGAAGCCTATTGAATCTACCTTTCCAGACATAAGTTTATTTAAACTGTTTTTTAACCTTAATTTTGGCTGGCTCTGCCCTTGTAACATGTTGAAATTCATGCTAAGGTTTTGTAATTCTCTATATTGTATCTTTCATAGCATTATCATGTTTGTCACAAATTTTACATTCCAGCAGGAAAAATAATGGAAAATGAGGTTTTTTTCTTTCCCTCTTCAATTGAGGACTTAGCATAATTATATGACCAAGGTGATAGAGCCAGAAAAGATTCAACAAGAACCTTAGACTGATTCTGGCATTAAATTTAGACGACTTGCCACTCCGTCAAAAATATTTTTTTATATTTATTTCTTTTTTTCTGAATATTTTGAGTGCATATTCAGACACTGGATATACCATCTTTGCAAAATGAAATAATGATGACTGGAAGCTGGGTACACTAACCTGAGCAATGGATATCCAGAAGCATGAATGAAATCAAAGGGTTGGCTGGGTGGAGCTTTCCACATCAGAGTAGCGAGCATCCTAAGCATGGACAGTGCTTCCACATATTTTATTTTCTGTGCTTTCTTCAAGAGCATCCATCAAAAAAAATAAATGAAGCTCACTCAGATGGAATGGCTTAGGAAAAATCATTAAGAATTTAAGACAGAATAGGAGTGGTGGAGGAGGGGGATGGGTTTGGTGGACTGGGGAGTTTTCTCTTTGATTTTTGGTGATTATAACCTTCATCTTTCTCATAGATATTTGATTTCATTTAACTTGGCCTTCAATCATTTTGCATCCTCATCTTTTCCTTATTTCTGTTGTCATATCACTGAACAAAGAGTGCTTTAAGGATTTATTTAGACAGTCATCTCATTCCGAGTAACATAGCCACATGAGGGGATTTATGCATGTGTTAATGCACATAGGCATTTATGAGACCGTTACTAGGAATAATTGTATCAGCAAATTCTCTGTTACTTTTGACCTAAATAGAGCCTGCGCCTTTTTCCAGACAGATAATTAGCCGTGCTGCTTCATTTCAAAATTACATTTTTTCAGCATAAAACAGTTTCATCTAACTCTGAATGCTTTTGTTCATATATATCCACGCACACACACAGATACACACACATTTCTTCCAAAGAGAAATTTAATGTACACTTCAAACAATAGTAGGTCTGAGTTGCTAGTTTAATTTGAACAGGCTGTGAATGCAGGATAAAGGAATGGGACTAAAATAAATTGGATACAAAGGCCATTGTCCAAGGCAAGGTTAAGGGTAAGCAATAAAGGGGTTATGGTACATCTAAGTTCAAGAGACCAGTGAAGATGATTAGTCTAAAGCAAATTGAAGAGAGTGGAACACAGCATACAACTAATTCCTGAATTTATTGTAGGAACATGTGGAGTTTTAAAAATATGCAAATTCCAGGACCCACACTAAAGACAACTACTGAATCACATCTGTTGAGTCAGAACCTATAGGTGCAGCCAATGAGTCCTGTTTTTAAAAACTGTATCCAGATGTTTCTGATGTAGCCAATCCAGAGACCTCTCAGAAACATTAAGAACAATAGTTAGAGCCATTAATGAGCAGACATCTGTTATTTAGAAACAGCCAAGGAAATACAAATATCAGAAAGTGGGACAAAGGAGATTTGCTAGCTACCAGTAAAATATCACAGATAGAAAAAGGTACAATTTATTAGTCAGATCTTGTTAGGTTATCCTGCAGTAAGCAACAATCCCTGATTCTTAGTGCTTTACAAAAACAAAGGTTTATTTCTTGCATCCATGAATTGGGTCGACAGTGTATTGGCCGTGACTCTCATCTACAGATCTTCTTCATTCTAGGATCTAGCCTATCCTCGGATATGTCCTTATGGCAGAGAGAAAGGACTCACTGAACCACATAGTGTCTCTTAAAGCTTCTGCTCAGACATGACAGAATGAATTTTTCATTCACATTCCATTGGCTAAAACCAGTCTTATGGCCAAACCTGATGTCAGTGGGGTAAGGATAGATTGTCCTCCAACAAGAAAGCATTGCAAGTTACATGAGAGTATGTGAGGATGCAAAATCCTCTACAAATACTGGTACATCAGCTGTGTTGTCTGCCACAGAGATCTCCCTTCAAGAGAGAGCATGCCATGAGGAATGCAGTTTACCAACTACCAATAATCCCTGTTCCTGCAATTTGGGGCTCTACTGGTTAAAGATCCTATTCCCCGAAGGGGGGCACACTCTTTCTAGAAGACCTAGGAAGGGTTCCATTGAGCAACAAGCCATAGCTGGCTCCTGGGTAATTTGAACTCCCTTTGTAGTGGCCAGCAGGCCAGAAGACAAGTCTCCATTGAGGAACAGCTCTTTCATCTTGATAAGCAGGAGGAGGCAGGACTGCTACCACATGATGGGGTAGAAAGAAAAATGTGTGGAACCCCTTTTGATACTCCCTTGCCCATTTGTGATTTTGAAATGCAGTCCCATGCAGCAACCATGGCCCAAGAAGGGTTTGGTTACCAGGGGTTCCAACCTTTCATGGGAGGGATTCCTCTCACCACCAGGTAAGCCACTGAGAACAGGGGAGGTGCTAGCTGATGGTGACAGTGAGGTGAATTTAGAACAAATGGCAGGGGGGCAGACAGAGAATGACTATCAGTTGCAGCCCCCGTATGAACTGCAGTGATGAGGGCTGTAGTTTATTGTTCTAACTGATCCCTTATAGGGTTCCCCTCAGTAAGAGTCCCGAGGGAGCCATGAAACAGCTGTCTCCCAGACCTGTAGGAGAAGAGCGTCTGCCAAGGAAAAGGGGTGAATTGTGACAGCCATGAAACACTGTGGCTCAGATCTTCCTCAAGAGTAACTTCTCTAAGGACGGCAGCTGAGAGCCACCAACTATAAAATCTTCAAATCTGTGGCAGCATTTTAGTCAAGGTCACTCTGTCCCTAGAAGGTTCCTCACCAGTAGCTGAGCATGATTTGGTATGGGACCTGGCTATTTTTGCCCAGTGTGTGCGTCCTTTCTGGACAGTCTTGGTGTCTGACTTCCCCTGTTGGGCTGGCAGAGAATTTTCCACAGTGTGAAGCTCTTCTGACCCCACTACTTCTCTTTCCTTTAGCAGATGTCATGCTACATTGTGACCTGGGGCCTGCCCTGCTCCCTCCCCATCATCCCAGGCATCCTTCTCAATAAATCTCTTGCTTTTTTTTTTTTTTTTTAAGAGAGAAAGAGAGCCTGTGTGCACACACACAAGGCGGGGGGAATGGTAGAGGGTGAGAGAGAATCTTAAACAGGTTCCATACACAGTGTGGAGCCCAACATGGGGCTGGGTCTTAGGACCCTGAGATCATGACCTGAACCAAAATCAAGAGTCGGACACTTAACCACCTTACCCACCCAGGCACCCCTAAATCTCTCACACTTCTAACCCCATCCAGCTTGGTGTCTGCTTTCTAGAGGGCATGAACTGACTCGTGTGGGAATAATCATACAACCAATGAAACTCAGAAATCAAAGAGGGAAGAGAAAGCTTAAAAACAAATGTGTGACCCCAGAAATAATAAATGCCTGGGAAAATAGGGCACCCTCTTGTTTCAGACTGAGCATTTAAATGGTGGTTGGGGAGGTAGGACCAACTCCACTGCAGGAATACTTGGCTGGAAGTGAAAGTTACGTGGGCTGAAGAAAGCAGAATCTTTTTGCAATAAGACTTTAACACTCAAGATAGATGAAGCCTGACACATCTCATGTTATAAAAATAAAAATAAGTTTCATAATCCTGAATTTAAACAAGTATGCTTTTTCTCACACAATGAAGACAGTGTTGCAAGATCTGGTTGTAGATTAGATTTCCCAATATAAAACAAACACCAAAAAGTATTGCTTAAATCAAAGAAGGTTATTTCCCAGAGTAATTGATAAAATATTTGTAAACTTCTACCCCAAACAAATTATCGGCTGAGACACAGGCTTGGATATCTGTTTTCTGGAGTCTTTGAATGATGAGCTCCCTCCCCAGTTCCATCATTCAGCAACCAAACAACAGTAGCTATTGATCCCTGAGACCACTTCCCTATCTGTTAAATAGTAGTATTGGCCTCATGAATTGCTACCAAGTTTACCTGAGATACTGCATATGGAGCTCTTGGCACAGAGTCTGACATAAAATATGCACTCAATGATTTTAGCTTTAAAATTCCTACTTTTAAATCCCGTCCTCCTGAATTTTGCTTATGAGACCATCATTTGCCTGGTAAGACTGTGTTTTTAAAAGCTAGTATAGATGCCATGTTACCTCAAGAAACTGCATACAAAGACAAAACAAAATCCTACATTCAACTCAAGGTATCAAGATAATCTAGACAAACATAGTCCTCATGCTCTCTTAACATCCTTCAATACTTGCTTCAGTTTTTCAAAGCACCCGTTGATCAGGACAGACAAAGGCACAAAACAAGAACTTCAAAACTGCTTTGACAATGCAATTCGACAGATTGTTACTTGTTTTGCTATCTTCTTGAAAATCCATCAGCATTAATGTTTTGCGTCTCCTTCTGAGAACTGTCGCCTTTCAGAGACGACAAACACAACCCCTTAGAAGGGCAAGCTAGCAAGGTGAGATGTCAACTCTCAAAGTGACAGAGGCATTGCTTCTGTGTGTGATGTTGAAGCCAACATGCCAATATTTCAGAGCAGAGCCTTCCTTGAAAACCACTGGAAAAAAAATAGAATCCCATTCCATAAGGATTCTAGATAGATCGATAAATAGATAGATCCATAGATGATAGATAGATAGATAGATGAGAGAGAGAGAGAGAGAGAGAGAGAGAGAGAGATAATAGATAGATAGATATAAAGTCTGGGAATTTGAAATACAAACTGAAGGGTTATCTAGGAGTTTCTTGCTTGGATTTTATTTTTCTGGAACAATTCTGTGAAGCTGATCTCAAAACTTTATCCCTAACACTGATGCACAATCTAGTATATTTCTACCTTCACAAACTTCTGAACCACCTGGAATTTTTTATATTGATACTTCAAGAAGATATAGTTATTTGATATCAGGAAAAGGACACATTCAACCATGAAGTAAATGGGGGGAATCTGAAAGAGGAATGGAGGCTACGGCTGTAAAGGAAATAATAAAATTTGCCAGTGGGCAAGCTGACTACCAGCATTTATTAATTATTCAAATCTTTCATGTCAGGCATTTTATGATGAGTGAGTATAGGGAAATTAATATTCAGACTTTAATCATTGAAATTATGACTTAAAAAGTTTGTATTTGATCCTGCCTCCCTCTTGCCTTCTCTTCAGATACACAAGACCAGATGCTGAAGACCCCATGCTGATCAACCCCCCAGAGGGACGCCTGCTCCAGAACTCCACCCTTTTCTCCTTCAACATTGGCCTCTTCTAGGTATCATTTCCAGCTAAAGCAATCTATGTACAAGAAAAGTTGGACATAAAATAAGCCAAGAGGTTAGTATGTTACATTTTTTTTCTATTTTGACAGGTAATACAACTCAGCCAAATATCAGATTTTGAGAGGCATCATTAATTATATTTTTGGCAGATGAAACTCATCTCAGACCCATTGCGCCTTTGGAAGTACAAGGGGCTGTTTACATTCACTCACCTCAAGCTTCCTGCTGGCAGGTATCCTGCCTTCTTGCTCCCTGCTACAGTCACTAGCACGTTGTAAGTGCTCAAACACATTTGTTTTGTGAGGGAAAAATGAATAAAGGAAATAAGTCCACCGTGAAGATAAACAGATAGAGGGCTTAGGTAGGGAACTCGGTGGAGTTTTGTTATCTGTGCTTCTCAGAGATCCATTCTCCCTACTGCTGGCAATGGAAATTCCTGTGTGGAGACCAGTCCTCTTCACTCAGACCCAGCCAATCAACCACTAGATCCCTGTGACCACTAAGACTATTGTAGGGACGGACAAATGCCTCAAGTCTGTCCAGCCAGAGGAAACCCTGGACACTGTGTGATCCCAGACCTGCCTCATCCCTCTTACTGCCATGTAGGGAGATTGGTTGCACCAGGTCTATGGCATTGTGGAAGACCTGGATCTGGTTATGCCTGCAGCTAGGTCAATCCTAGGACCCTTCAGTTAAATGAACCACTAAATTCCACTGTGTTGAAGTCAGTAATACTGATACTTGCTTTGGAAAAAGTCCAAAGTGAACCAGTAGAATGAAGCAGTTACTACATAAATGCTATCAGCTAACTTATGTCAGAAAATGCAGTATGGTCAGTGCAGAACAAGAAATGAATGTATCATATTTCTTTCTTGCTTAAAAATATTCTCCTATAAGTGGGAGTAATTAACTACCTTACATGTTTGCCCTACATATATATCATGTATACATATTATATACATATATAATATTTAATCATACAATATACTTTGATATGGAAATTTGGCTTCAGTAAAATTAAACTGTTTTCATATTTTCTTTCAAATTGTTCACTCACCATCACCCTTAATGTCTTGTCTGAATGTCACTTGCTCATTCAAAGCCATAATCTGTGGCTTTCTTGCCTTAGGCTCAAATATTTATTCTCAGTACTTCTTATCCTCGGTGATACCTATTTTCTACCTTTGTACCCCTAACACCTTAACTCTCTGAGATCTTTTTCAGACATTAATTTCTTGTGTCTGGCTATTTATTGATGCTTCTTGGATCTCAAGGTCAAGTGTTAAAAATGGAATCTTTACACACTATTTTGGTAACTGCTGCGGTGAACTATTATAGAAAAGCAAAACAAAACTGCTTTAAACAAAATAAAACAGGAAAAAAAAAAAAACTGTCCCAAAGAGATGGCATGCAATTTCCATTAGCTCCAGATGTTATACTTGAAGTTGATATTCTTAAGCATCAAATATGTTATTTCTCCTTGCTAGACTATTTCAACTCTGCCCCAAATTTGATACTTCAGAAAGAATATGAGATACATATTCAACCACTGACTAGCTCTCTCATTTTAGGTAGGAAGCCCATAGTTACTGAGTCTCAATTACCTTTACCTTTGTAGTGGTAGAAGTACACTTATAAACTATAAGTGTACACTTATAAACTATAAACTTATCTCATTAAAATGAGATAAAAATTTCAAAGTCACCTAGCAATGGGGCTAGTACAAACAGAAGCTGGACAAATATTAATTTGCCTTCCTTAACTTCCTGGTTTGACAGGCAACTCTGTATCAATTTTTTTCTTTCTGTACCCAGACATCTTAATGATCAGTTTCCACCCCATTGCACCATAAAGGAAAATATACTGTAACTATATCAGTGCAATTTGATTATTTCTCTGAGTGGGCTTTGGCAGTAATTGTCAGACAATATACCTCCAAATCCAGATTAGGGGGAAAAAAAAGAGGCGCTCCTGGGTGGCTTGGTCGTTAAACGTCTGCCTTCGGCTCAGGTCATGATCCCAGGGTCCTGGGATCCAGCCCCGCATCGGGCTCCCTGCTCAGCAGGAAGCCTGCCTCTCCCTCTCCCACTCCCCCTGCTTGTGTTCCCTCTCTCACTGCGTCTCTCTGTCAAATAAATAAAATCTTTTAAAAAAAAAAGAAATTTGTTCAAAAGCGAAGGAAAAGGAACAAAAATAATTAATTTTTTCTGCCATAATTATTGGTTGGGTATAATACAGAGTTTGGCAAATCTATTGAATGGATTTATGGTTAGTTGTCATAAAACTTCATAATAATTTAAGATTTTTATGAAAGTTAGGGTTTAAGGCAACCGTGGCTAGGGAGTTATGCTTGAAAAACAAATATGACATTTTTAAAAAGATTTTATTTATTTCTTTGTCAGAGAGAGAGAGAGAGATAGTGGCAGAGATAGCGAAAGAGAGCACAAGCGGGGAGGAGAGGGAGAAGCAGGCTCCCACTGAGCAGGGAGCCTGATGCAGGACTCGATCCCACGACCCTGGGATCATGACCTGAGCCGAAGGCAGATGCTTAACAGACTGAGCCACCCAGGCATCCCAAATATGACATTTTTTAATCACAAGGTACATATTGCCAAGAGTTTGAGACTGATATTGCTGCCTATTAATTTGATGCTTAGTCATAATGATAAGTTATAGGATACAATAATAAATGAATAATAATTTAAAAATAGAATAATAAAAATAAAGGAAGTTAGAGCAGGGATTAGAGAGATATTTTTTTTTTAACCTTCATCAAAGTTATAATGCTTATTGAAGAGTAGGCATAGAACATTCTATGGAACATCTTTCAGAGACTTATTTTTACTTAAGACATGACAACTGCTTTTAAGATTAACATATGTTATTATCTATGGCACTTTGGAATTTAAAATTAAAATATTTCTTATGTCTATACATAAATAAGGCTTCTTTGCTCCTTAAAGTATCATGGCTTGAAGAAGAAAGGGTCTACAGAAAATTCAAATCAAATCATGATATTCAGATTCAGCTTAGAACATAGTTTACAGAACTTCACATCGTGGGAGATCTTTTCCAAAAATTCAACCAAAGACGGGGAGGTTCTAGAAAATATAATTTTTTTGTGTCTTCAAAACTGACATAAGCTTTGAATGTGGTTTGAGAACATGCCAAGTTTTTACAAATGAGTTTAGCTAACCATATGTGGCTCATTTTTTCAACCTTGAAGTGGAAGCGAGAAATACAGAATGTTAACATTTAATGGCCTTGAACCTCCTGAGCAGAAGGGGCTAACTTAACGCCAGTTCAAAGTATAATAATTGATTTGGTATAATTTTTATAGAGGAAGAAACAACTCTGTGTTGAGGCATTTAATTCATGTACTCACTATTTATTCAACAAGTATTCCGAGTACGTACTCTTTAGCAGTGACCAAAGCAGAGTGGTCAGTGTCCTTAGGGAAGCAGAGCCTACTGAAGCAGATGAGTTCAGTACCATGTGGTCAGATGTGCTTTTAGAGGAAGTACAGAACTAGTGCAATGGAAGAACCGGCCGTGAGGCCCTAACCACAACTGAGGGGCTGGGAAGTCCCATGGGAGGAAGTGGCTTTGCTGCTGATCCAGAGCATGAGTAAAACTTAATCAGAAAAGGGAGAGAAGAAGGGAGAAGAGAATTTGTGTGCTGACAGTGGGGATCTAGAGAAACTGAAAAATTATGGAGGTGTTTTGCCAGAACTTGATCAAAGCTGTTTGTCTTGTACTTCCAAAGACTAGAACGATGCCTGGCCCAAAGAAGGTACCCCAAGAAATATTTATTAAATAAATGAATGGAGAAATCTCTGATTGGAAAAGTTGAGAGTAACTCCTAGGTTTCTTAAGCCCCGGGATGCATGATAGTGTGTTTCAATGATATTCTGCACTATTTCCCCCTTTCCTTGAATTGCCATTTTCTTAATTTATGATGAAGGAGAAAGGAAAATCTGTGAATCCTCAAACGCTATTAATTCCTGTGCTTGTTATAAGAGTTAATAATTTGAATGCAGGGATCAGCTTCATCCCTTCCTCTCCATGTCCACTGGCCTGTTTTGGTTTAGATGCTCATCATTTCTTGGCTAAATTAATGCAATTGCTTTTTAGCTGATCTTTTTCCACAGTGCTGCCAGATTATCCTTGTAAATGTAGATTTGCTCATGTCACTCCCTATATTAAAACTCTTTGATAGCTTTTCCATTTCTTCAGACTGAAAATGTGAACTTTCATGTAACACTCAAGGTCTTTCAAGATTCGGATCTTATGCCACGTCTCCTCTGCAACATTTTCCCTCCTTGATTTTAAGATTATTCTCATATAACATGATCTCACCTTCACTTTGTTCCAGATTGCTAATTCTAAGGTAAAGTTCAAGACCAACCACATGCCAAGTGTGGCAATGAGTCTTGAGGAAACAGACAAGATAAATCATGACCTCAGCCAGGAGTCACACTGCCTGAACTTCTTCCTTGGGCTAAATCATGTTTTAAGACCTAATTCAGATGTGGTTTCTTTGGGGGAGGCTCCCATTATCAGTCAGTTTTGTTTTGTTTTTAAGTTGAACTCAATGCCTCCCCTGTGGGCTCTCCTGGGGTTCTGTACTTCTCCATAGCACAGCATCTCTTTTATGGCACTCAAGAGTTGTCATCTGTGAGATGATCCTCCTCTATTGGTCTGTGAACCCCTTGAAGGATAGACCCTAAATTACTTGCAGCAAGCAGAAAGTAGGTAGAGATAATGGAAGGGAGGGAAAGATATGACCCATATTTTCAGAAACTTTCTCTTCTTAATTTTTTTGAGTTAGGCATTCTTAAACTCTCATTGGAAAGAAAAAAGCTGAAAGGACACTATGAGACTCAGCTATGATTATCCAATAATTATTTTCACCGTTAAAACAAAATGGAAGCTACTAATAGCTACCTGTCATACTGTTTGCAGATTATTTGGTTGCCTGAGATAATACAGTAAAAGCCTCTAAACTAATTTTTATTTAACAAATTCCTGAGTTAGATCTAATTCTTCTTTAACCTTGTAAAACATCTTCATTTACAGACATAGCACTCTAAATATCCATAGCCAAAAGGCTCACTCTCTGGCATGTCCACACACTTATGTTCTGGACACTGAATGGTAACTGTATGCTTTTAGAATCAGTTATGTTTGGTGTCAAACCTGCTTATGCCAACTGTGCTTTTTATCATAATTATATAATTAAATATCATATAAACCAAAGAAATATGAGTGTGAACAATTAGTGAGAATTTCTCTGAGAACTCTGTTGAAAAACTATGTTGATTGCTTTGAAGATGCTCAATAAAAAGAGATTTACTAAAAAAAATGGTCTAGTTGGATATGCTGAGATTAGGGTATATCTGTTAACTCTAAAAGGACTCTGAACTGTGTTTTTTTTTTCAAATGTCTTTAGATTCTGGCTCCACTTTGAAGAAATTGAAACTACACTAAAAAGTGAAAATTAATGGATACATTTTAAGCATGAAAGTTTTATGGAAGTCCAGTTAGGGAAAATTCACACAAGTAAAAGACTCTGTAGTAAAATTTGGTAAACAATGTGTATATACAAACTTAAATTTGAAAAAAGTTTTATAGGTGCTTATGCATTTTTCTTCTTAAGATTTCTCTAATTATTTTTTACATTTTGTTTAATCAGTCTCAATTATATCAGTTCTTCTATATTCACATTCTATAAATAAATGAACTAGCAAAGAGCCTTGCACATAGGAGAGGCTCAGGAAGTCTCAAAAAAATGTTGCTTTCATTCCTCCCACCTCCCCCCAAAATTACTCAGGACTCAAAGATAGTTGATTCAAAGAAGTTATTTTAGAACTAGTCATTGACCAATAGAAAAAACAAATTTTCCTGGAAGTACAATTGTATACAGTCAAAAATATAATGCAGAATGTTAATTTACTCACAGAAAATTATTTAAGCAATTACATTCTTAAGTCATTTTGGAAATGGAGCCCAGAAGGAAAGCACATTTTACTAGTGGTGACAGTGTGTAAAGCAATGTTCTCAATTGAGGAAAGAGCTAGACCACTCTAGAAAGTAGCAGATGCCATGCTCTTCAGTACTATTTCAACATACTTTTTCTTCTGAGAAGGTACATATCAGTATCTGGGTACCTAGTGAGTTTCCCAGCCCAGATCATCATCTATGACACTGCATTATCACAGAAAGCATCTTCTATGACACTGACATCATCACTGAAAGCTTCTGATAATGTGTGTAAAACTAGGAAAATATATACACCATTTTCCAGAGGCTATATTATCTATCACACTGGCAGAAAGGGTTTGATAGAGGCCAAAGTTAGTTCAGGGATGAATTTCACAGCCAGAAAAATGGGTTTTCCCTGAATCTATAAAACTTCCAAGTCCACAGCCACCTATTCATTTACCTTCTAGGAGAGAGATGACAAGATTTGCCAAGTGAAAGAAGACTAATAAAAAAGCTTTAATGTCAGCTCTATCTCAAATGTAAGGCATTCACCCCTCCCAAACATTTGTAACTTGCTCTTCTCTTGATCATGGCATCTTAAAATTTAATGTAATGATGCTCTAAATTTCTTAGGCAAAAGGAGATCTCAAAAACTTTGTAGAAAGTACCTCTAGATGCAGAGTATTTGAGCACAGTGAAATGTCACTTGCAAAATATCCTGCTCAGTTCCCAGAAAAATTTTGCAGTTTAAATAGAGTTATGGAGTGAAAGGGGAAAATGTACTTTTGAAAGACCAAGAAATTCTAGACATGCAATTACAGAATAATTGTGGAAGTGATCTATCAATGAATAAAAATACAGTGCTCTTGTATCTTCCATATCAGGCCAAAAATCATCCAATGTCTTTCTAAATAATATTTTTAAATTATCTGAATGCAGCTGAAAGTTAACCTTGTTAAAAGTGAAGATGATACTCTACTCGCAAATGGTACAAACCTCATAGTGACTGTTTCAAAGCTTCTAGACATCCTGGTTTTTGTAAATTCCTGCCTTTAGCAGAGCACCACTAAGTCTGTTTCACCGAGAAAAGTTTGCCCTTCAACAGGAGGCTCCTTGCTCCTACTTAGTATCTTCACTGACTTCATGCCCCTCTTGTTTCAGTATAGGCCAAGGTTCTATTTCCACATTTCTCCTTTTTCTGATAAAAATATCATTTTTAAAGACTTGAATGCTCTATCCTACTTATATGATTTCTAAATCTAATATTCCACTGTTTTCTGCACTCTGAGACCTATCTTTGTTCTCTCTCTAAGATGCTGGATATTTCCAAATGGATATTCCTTTGACACTCAAGGTCAATGTTAAACTCAGCATCATTTCCTGTTCCCTCTATTGAAACTTAGTCTTCAATAGTATCCTCAGTCTATCAGTCATAGAGAACAAAGCCTTTCAAATAATTTGACACTGAGTATCTTCTTATATGCATAAGTTCAACTGGTCAACAAATCCTTTCTCTTCTCCCTGGATCTCCTGTTTTCCAACCCAACTGCAAGGCTCATATTAACTTTCAGTCTTGACCACTAAGTGATATTCTTAATTGGATTCTCTATCTCAGTTTTCCTCTATACTAATCATTAACCTGAAAAAATAGTTCAAACAAAGAAATAGGTTTACCTCACTTCCCTTCTTTAGAGCCTTTAGGAACACAAAGTAGAGTCCAGTTCCTCTGTAAGGCAATTCAGGCTTCGCATGATCTGACCCTGCCTCTTTTCCAGTTTTGTCATATTACCCACTCACATAGTTCTCTCTCCTGGGGGCCCTTCCTTTTCAAACCACATCACCATTTGAAGAAAAAAACCCAAGTCCATCAGGGTCTAAATTAAATGTTACTTCTTTCCTGAACTTTTTATTAATACACTCACTTCTTAGCTTGAATCAATTTCTTTTGTATTATTTGTCACTTTCTGCCTTACATTATAGCCATTATACACAAACATGAGATTCTGGAATTTCTGAAGATGGGGATCAAACTCTGTGCATTCCTTTTTCTCCTATGGCGTCTGGTATGCTTCTCTGAGCATAAAAAGAAATGTGTAAATGTTTAGGGATTTAAATTTAATTAAGATTTTAATTAAAAGAAATATGTAGTAAACTATTTTAACTCATTATTCCCAGGTATATTAAAGGGTTACAACTCTCTAGAAATTTTGTCACTAAAATAAGTCTGGCAGACCAAAAATATGTTTTTTAAAAGGAAGTTTCATTTAGAAGGAAGTGAAGAGATAAAGTGAAACAGAGAGAATAAGGACATTATGTTGTCCAGAAACTCCCAACTTTTAAAGAGAACTGAGCTCGAGATCCACAAGTGAATAGTCAGAATCCCCCCCTTTTTTTCCAGGAAGTACCTACAAAGTGGAAAAAATTTATAATCTATGTATCTGCAGAAAAAGACACTAGAGATCATACAGAGACACATAGACATGCACAGATACACACGAGCAGTGCACACACATGTTTTTTCCATCCTATTTAGGAGATTCTGTTTCTAGCTCTACTCTTACATCATCCTGTGGCCCCTACGGAACTCATTTATAAATAGAGTTATTCGCCTTTCAAATGGGATAGTGATACCTTAACCAAAGATCCCTCAGGATATTTGTGGGATTTAAATGATAATGTAAAACAAGGTCAGGTTATATTTTCCTGTTTAACAACAAAAATCATTTCACAAATCTTTCTATTGAACATACCACCTTTGCAAACTGATAAAGCCCAGAACTGTACTCCTTGGTATTTTTAAAGTCCATTAAAAAAAAAAAATACTTGCAGTTCTAAAACCCAACCTTCCATCCCTCATTCATATAATCAAAGTGACATGTAAATGTGAATCGCTAGAGATACTACTTAAGAACCAAATCCTTACTCATGGATGCATTAGTTGCTCTAAATGGAGTGACCAACATGTTGTGTTTATGCCCAACAGGTTGTACATCTGCTTAATGCACCCAAATGTAATAACGTGGTAGATTGAAATATAGATGCTACCGATGGCCTACGCAGAAGCCAGAAGCTTGGCTCCCTATTTTCCTAGAATGACTTTCCGGGAACGATTCACTTTCCCTGATTGGTTTCCTTCAGATGAAATAATTGAATCTAATGCTCTGTGTCAATGCAAGCACTTGTATTATTTGTTTTATGGTGCAGCACTTAGGGGCCTCAGGGTCCAGCGTTAAAATTTGCCTTTGATCAAGCTTCATCCTCTCCTACACATCTTTACTCATTACAAATTAGAAGCTATTATCACAACGTATTGCAACAGTTTTAATGCCCACAGTGCATCTTAAAATAAAAAGAAACAATTTCCTCATTATAATGGATGCAGTATCTTAGTTGGTCTCATTATAATATTTATCATCTGTTATTTGTCACATGTGAGAACACAATGAGCTGGTGCCTTGCCCTAGTGAAAGATACACACCCCTCAGGGCTTACAGTTTATTGGAGAGCACATTTAAATTCAAGCTCTACCTTATTAAAATAAACCCTGCTTATGCACATCCAAGAGGGCCAGGGGAATGTGGCTTCATGGCTGTCTTATTGAAAATGGAGTTTCTGCATTGCATCTGCATTGCATCTGCATTGTTCTCTGTCTTTCTGGCTCACTACCTCTGTTTGGTTAAGCTCAAGTCCTCTGTCACTTTTTTGGGACCTCCTATCTACTGGTCTTGCAATCTTCTCTGTGTTCCTCCTCAGTGCTGTAAAAGTTGTCTTTCTGTACACAGCTTAAATTCTACGACGAATCATTTGTATTGCTCCCTGGCACGTACCCTCAACGCTCTTGTCTTTGTACTGCAGTGTTAACGTGATGAGCACAGGTGTGTCAAATGAGGAGTCATGGTCAGTCAGTTCAGGGTCATAGAAGTTGAGGCTGTCATCATCACGTGCACAGGCAACCCCAAGCAACAACCAGGTTTGGTGTGTAGCCTTCTCCTCCCATCTTTTTGCCTTAGCATTACCAGGTCAGTCTACCTAAGATCCATTTAAGGGGACACTCCCTTGCTCAAATGCCCACAACAGCATTTGATTTAAAAATATTTTATAATGTGGCAACACCACACATATTCTGTCTTATTTTCTACTTTACACTTATCAATATCCATTCTCTGCTGATGACCTCCACCAAAAATACAGATACCTGGTTAATGAATACATATCCAATTAATTAGTTAAAGTCATAATTATTGAAGACCTATTTGGTGAAGACAGAGTGCTAGGTCCTTGTCATTCAACAGAGAACATGTTTTTCGTTCCCAAACTTACAGCCAAGTGATCAAGATGGATACCATGAAGAGAACAGTGAAGTGAAAGAGAAAGAGGGAAGATCTCCCTCAGATGGGACTGAGTGAATAATTCATTCTTCTGGCAGAAGGTACTCTTCTCATTTCCTCCAATCCTACCTGTCTTTTAAAATCTAGCACCAATTCATACTCCAGTACGGCTCAAACCACTCTCCCTGACAGCTGATTTCTCTAAACTTCTCTACTTCTTAAACCCACAGAAGTACAAATAGAATAGATTTCATTTTTCTAATTCATTTCATAATTTTAATTTTCTGTTCCCAAGCAAGGTAAAAGTTCCTAAAGTGGTGAGGGAATCAGTGCTATGTTTTATGTTCATTTGTAATAGGCCCTCATGCAGTCCTGAACATTTAGTAGACTGTTTTAACAGAATAAATGACCTATTAATATTTCCTTAAAAATCATCAAAATAAGCACATATAAACATTATACAATGAAGGGGTTACATGAACACTATCAATTGAATTCTGCGTGATAAGCAAATACAGTGCTTTGAATTTTTTTGACCAGATTTAATGAGTTTAGATAAAGTTATTGCATTGTTTTCGGTTGGTATTATTCGTTTTTACTAATAATAGTATGAGAAACATAGGTGTAAACAAGTTCCATAGTTTTCTCTTATGTTACATTTAACGTTTTTGTAAAATCCGGGCAAACAAGACTGTCTCATAAGGATGGAGGTAAAAATGCAACTGTGTTGCGTACACAAGCTCTGTAAACAGAAATCAAACTATTCCACCTTTTCTCCCCACTCCACCTCAACCTCACAAAGCGTGATTAACAGGAATAGTAAATAACATCCCCCTAGACAATACCACCAAGTTCAGAATAAAACAAAACAACAAATCCATACCTTGACAAATACATGTGGAATGCCTGCTTGCAAATCATTTCTTCCAAATCTCTTTTACTCTCTGTAGGACCCAGTTTTCTGGAAGGAATGGAATTTCATATCCTGATATCTGATATCTTCTTTCATAAGACACAAGCAAGCTCTGGAGCAGAAATGAATGGCTAATTGGGACAAGAAGGTGAATCCAACAGAACTGGTCACCTCCGAGTAAAGCATTAGTGACTGAGCTCACACAATGGGCAGGATTTGATGTGACCGAATGCATTATGGCAACTGATTCATTCTTGCCTTTTGAAGTCACCCTCAAAGTCAAGCAAACTAATACTTCCCACTTCCCTTCAGAGATACAGAGACAATTCACAGTAAATCAGGTGACAGAAACTTTGGTTCACATCCAGTTTTGTGGGGAGACACAGTCAATGCGTAATATGTCCAGCTCAATGAAAGTCAGTGACCTATGGGTCACATTCCCTCACATTAGGGGAACTGTCAGTGTTCCCACCAACTTGGATTTATAAGCTATTTTTCTTCTTGAGAGTACTGAATGCTGTCATACATTTCATGTGATGTGTTGCTGCAAACACACCTCCATTTTACAAATTAAGTAACAATAACAAGGAATGAAACTAAAGAGAAGAGTTGGAAATAGGATTAGAGATGCAACTGGAAATATGGGCTTGATTCATGACCATCATATGGGCTTGCTTTGAGTGGCTTGGGAAGTCACTGGGAGCTTTCTAGTTACGTGCTGGAACTGATCACATTGGCTTGGCAGAGCCTCTTGCACGCATATCTTTCCAACTCCAATGTGACTTTATGTGGGTAGCTTGAGGTCAACCACAGTGGAAATGTTTACATGGGGGAAATCAGCCAATGCTATAAATGAAGGTGTTTCCTTTTTTCCAGACAAAGGCAATTATTTAAACTTTTCACCGTTGTGAACAGAAGAGTGACACTGTGTGAACTAAATCCCAAGTTAATAACAGGAGTTGGGGTGTGAGAACAAGAGAGGGAGAGACCGGTTGGAAGGGTCCTGCACTAAAGCCTTCTGAGAGACTGGAGTAAATCTGCTCTCAGGAAAAGAACTCTACCTGTTGTTTTGAGAAAGTATGAAAATCCACACCTTTGTGTAAATCTCCCACTTTTTTTATGTCGGCCACACTGTACATGTTAGATAAACATGACCACTCTGCAGCTCCCAGTTTATGGCCCTGCACCAGCCTGTGATTTTTCCTGACACCAGGAATGGTGCCCTCACTCTTTACCAATATACATTTGGGGAGTGCATTTTAGACACACTTAAAAAAAAAAGAAAGAAAAAAGAAAAATTGCTATAAAAATGTGCTTATGGCAGAAGTCCCTATGTCACCCTACCTCAAGGAAGCTGACAGAATGCATTGTGGAAGTAACATCTAAATTATCAGAATCTTGTATAAAATACCTGTATCCCTCAAGTGATATCTTCATCACAATGTCCTTGTATAGTGTGATTATTTATACCCACTTTATGAATGAAGGAACATAACCTGATTGGTAAATTGACTGGTAGACTCAATTTCAGAATGTTCCACTCTATGACAATCTGCCTCTTTGTGTCATATTGTGTAGCTTACATTTGAACTGAAGATTAAAGACCCCAGACACTTCATTTAATGAGTTGGCACAGTGCATGGTTTAACTTAATAATGATAGTAACAATAAAATTAGGGTTAGGGTTACCATCTATGTTTAAGGCACTATCCTATACATGAATTATCTACAAACAGCAGTATGAATGAGGGACTATTATTGTCCCTGGTTTGAAGATGCAAAGATGAATGGTAAGGAGCCTAAGTAACTTGTCCAAGGTCTCACTGTTTGAAACTAAGTTGGTTTTGAACCAGGCCTGCCTATCCCCAGAGCTTGTGCATAGTCTTAAAACTCATGGAACATGGGGATTTTTTTAAAGAAAAAGATTCCAAGTACAGAGTCTTAGAATATAGATATGTTGGGCAAGATGGCCTGATTAAAACAGCATTGCCTCTGATGGCTCTCACATAGATGCTTCTCAAAATCAACAAGCAGAGGGATAGTTACTGTGACCTGTGGGCACCATAGGGCCGTTGCTCTTCCTATCACCCACCAGTTCCATGTGCCATGGACCAGCCAACACATGATGGGCACATGCACCTTTTCCTGGCTTTAACTACTCAGGGACACACTCTGCCACTTACGTGCTCCACACAGGCCTTAGAATCAACCCACATCCTTTTGGTCCATACCACTACATTCTCCACTATTTCTGTCCATCATGTCCTGTTCCACAGCCAGACAGGATACAACTTTCCCAATTTTTTTTTAAAGATTTTGTTTATTTATTTGAGAAAGATGGAAAGAGAACATTAGCTGAGAGGGGGAGAATCAGACTCCCCACCGAGCAGGGGGCTTGATCCCAGGACCCTGGGATCATGACCTGAGCCAAAGGCAGACACCTAACCAACTGAACCACCCAGATGTCCCGAGCTTTCCCAACTTGTACCACCTGAGAATATGCCTAAAAATGTATAATAAAAGAAAAGAAAAGAAATGGTTAAATCATGAGCTTTTACAGCTTGCAAAATCTTTTGTTGCTATAGAGGGAGTGACATAGAATCTATGACTTTTATAGAGAAGAGGAGCCTTTCTGAGGCCATACTTGACTGAAAATGTCTCCTGCCAAAAGTTGAGGCTATTAGCATCTCTCATGACTTGAAACATCACTAACTGCAGAGTTAGAAGAACCCCAGCCCAACCCATTGGAGAGAAGCCATCTGTAGCAGACAACTTTGCAGTATATGCACTGGACTAGGGGGAAACTTACTAAGTTCCTACCAAAGACAAATAATTATAATAAAAACTATAGAAATATATTTGGTGCAGATTCTATAGTTAAGTCTGAATTTCAAGAAATTGCTGAGAAAGTGCAAACTCAGACACTTAAAGAACTCTGAGTTAAAATCCATAACAAAAGAAAGAAAACATTTCAACACAGACAGGTGCAGTGATGGTGTTCAACAAAAAATAAGATGTGTGCATAGTAAAGAATGGTAGGACCGAGATGCCTAAGGAAGCAGATCTGGGTTTAATCAGCAATGGGACAATTCCTATGACCACAGCCCACCTAAGGAATTCTCTAGCTCTTTAGAGAGCAAGTTGATTGAAATTTGCGTCTTGCATTGTATGTTATAGAATATGTTACTTGTTGCTTATATAATTATGCTATAGGTAATAAATTATTTGCAGCACTCCTTCTGTAGTGTGGCAATTTTATTTAAACTTCTTTTTTGGTCTTTTCAAAATACTGTGTTAAGAATCTTGGGGGCATCTTTAGAAGGGATGTTGGATGGACTGGATCACATGCAAAGACTCCAAGACTTGTCCATCTTGATCCTCACTCTGCCCCCACCATCTTGTGCATTACTTGGAATATGAATACCTCCAAAAAGTGCTGGTTAAATAATGGACCAAACAAATAATCTCATAAAAGTAGTCAAGAGAGTGATGCTCCAGGTGGGAAAATTTTAAGACTCAACACCTCTTAACAGTAACTCATCACGTGACTCATTAGGCAGGTATCCAGGTGTATTTAAGGTTGTCTTGGCCTAGTAGCAAACTTTAGGACAAAGTTTGGCAGGTCCACATTTAAGAAAAGACAAAGGAAAATCAGGATTTTAATTTACATAATTTGTTACCTGGGTCTTATCAAGGCCCATACTGTCCAAGTTTCCTGACAGAATAAACCCTATATAAACTCCCTTTTTAGTCTCTGGATTGGTAATCCTGGTTTGGGATTATCAAATCCAAGCAACAAGCTTTCCTTGGTCTACTTGACATTTCTTTCACCCAGCAGACTTCACTGTAGAACAGTAGGTGCTACTTATAAAATTTAATTTACAAAGAAAGTCAGGGAGATGTATTTACATCTACAAGGTAAATCCCCAATCTTCCTTGAAACTTGTCTTTCCCTTCATTTAGCAACGAGCATCCTAGATAAATGCTCCAAAGCATTATCCATAGAGATGCCTTGAACATTTCTCTTCAAAGGATCATGATTGTGGATTTCATGTGCGGCTGTTGAGTCAAACAAGAGTCTTTGTGTTGTAAGTCATCAAAGGGATACCTTTGGGACAACATTCCCTGTTGAATGGTTTAAAATGGAACAGAATAGAATGAAAACTGAAACTCAGAGCTAGAAACTGTCCTAAGTCCCTAGAGTATTTAGTTCTCTGTTTCCTGAAGTGCTCTGACAAATAGAAGCCCCTCTAATGGGCAGTATGTGAATTAAAAGAGTTCTAGGAAACTTATGTCATTAAGAACAGACAAGTTAAAGACAGTTCAGCAGGTTTCTTAACTGCAAGTCACGAAGATAAACAACATGAAAATGTGTACTGTGACCATCCAAGCTTTCACAATTTAGTTTCCCAAACTGTTTCACTGAGAATTACACAGAGCTATGAGCATCCTTTGGGGAATGGACCTGTAGTTAGTGATTTTCAATCCTGGCTGCACATTGGATCTACCTGGAGAGCTTTAAAAAAAAAATGGTTGTGTCAGGATTCATCCCCAGAGAGATCTATTATTTGGTCTGGGTCGAGGTACTGGGCAGCGGTATTTAAAAAGTACTCCAGGGTCTCACAATGTGCAGCCAGGGTTGAGAAGCTTTGCACTGTATGAGTTCAACCCCCATGCTTTGGAGGTGAGGAAACTGCTTATCTACATGCCGAGATCCAGGATGCATAACCCCACAAAATCTGGGGATTTGAGAACATGGCAAACACCAGTCCCCATTGCATCTCTAAAACGGGCAATACATTATTTATCATACTTTTAATAAGAAAGGAAAACAGGAATCTATTGTTTTATTTTGTGATTCATTACTAGTTACTGGTGAATGGGACAACTCATGTTTGAAAGAAAAAGAGGAAGCTCTAATCTATGAGGAAAACAACTGTTAAAACATAAGTATGATGTGGACTTTGGAGTAAGTGTGCAACTGAGTGAGTGAAACTTTTTATTTCAGTTGAGAGTTGATGTCACTAGTCATCAAATAGTTTTGTAGATGGAGTTAGAACTGCTCTTTCCCCTGGATTCTTAGCAAAGCTCTGCTGGAAAGCATTCATTTCCTTACCTGGGTGGCGTAATTCCCTATTTACTGTGTGGTTTTGAGTTGCCTCTCAAGGGAAGTCCTTGTTTCAATACTACTGATAAACTCACATGCATTAACCCACCATGGGGGAATTCAATTCATGACAATTGTTCCACTGAGCTCTGTAGATGCTTGGGAAACTAGCAAAAGTCTGCCCCAAAAGAGTGTCCCTTATGAGAGGGACAAAGGGGAAGCCCACCTACCGAGAAAATTTTGGAAATCAGTCATATCAGAAAGATGAAATAAAAATTCCATTAAGTTGACATGATGGGCTTACAATATGAGCAGTCCAATTTTTTTTCTCAAACAAAATAAACAAAATCTATTTATTATATTTTTAAAGGCCAAGGATTATTATTCTTTTCCTGGCCCTTATGACTTCATTATGTGTAGATGACCAGACATGTTTGTTCTTCAAACTCTGTGGGAGAACAATTCAGATTTTTCTCCGCCATTCCTTTGTTCTGAGTAGCAGCAGGATTATGGGAAGGAAATACATAAATTTTTATTTAAACCCCATGATGGTTAATCGATAAGGGTCAGAAGAAACTTCCTGAGAGAACAAAGACAGCTTTGCAAATGTGGAAACCAAATTTCCTTTCCAGTCCCAATGGGACCTTTCATCTCTTCTGATACTAAGCACCCTGGGAATGTCAACTACGCTTCTGCCAATGTTACCACCTGATGTGCCACTATATACAAAGACAGTCAGAGATTTGTTTCAAATCCTGCTTATGGAATTATTCCTGTGAATGTGGATGTAAGGGGGTGATATATGGGAGCGTGAGGGAAACTAACAGCTAGTGACTGTTTTAGAAAAATCTATAAATCCTTTCGAATCAACAGTACCACCAGAAATACCGTAGGTTACCTTATAAAGTGGGATGAAACTGGTCTATCCAAGCTAATTAAAAATTTTTATTCTGTCAAGTTGAAAGTTACCTATGAGAAAGCAGAGAAGACCCTCTCGGCTCCAGCAGAGGTCAAGGGAAGCTCTGAGGGCCCTCAGTGGGCCTCAAGGCCAGCACCTCTGTGCATGATCCCCTCCTATCATGTCGGCCCCAAATACACATTTGTCTCCGGGGCCAAGCCAAGTTTACTGACTCTCAGTACAAAGCAGAGTATGCCAAGATTCTCCTTCCCAGGAAGAGAGGGAAGGTGAGCCAGACAAAGCCCACTCAACACCCAGAGAGTGTTCAAGAGCATAGAAACCAGAGGAGACAGAAGTGAGAGGCTGGCCTTAGTTACCAGAGGAGACTAGAGGATTTTGTCTACGTGTGGTTTCAGAAGCGCTGGTCATGTTTTCCCTGACCCTAGTGTTGTTTTTCTCTCATACTGCTGGCTAACTTTCCCATAACTGGTAAGGCCCTTCCCACCAAAAATGCATACATGTGGGGATCTCTGACAAGCAGCTGGAGCTCAGATGTGCATGGGGTAGGAGGTCATGATGGTGTCACATAATTTTCTCAAAAGGGAGGACCCAGAGAGATTGAACTGTGAAGAGAAAGAGGGGAAGGGCAGCAAGTTATAGCAGAGCAGAGCCTGAGGAGGGCATTGTCTCCAGACAACTCATCCAAAGTGGGTTCTGTTGGGGTTTTTTCTTTTATATTTTAATGTAGCCACAGTCGCTTTGACTGAAGATAATGAATTTAGATGAGCAGTGACTGGAAATAAATCCAGAGGTTATTTCAAACGTTATTTATGAGAAGCAAATGTCTCCATGGAGGAAATCAGGGGCATTTGGAAGCAGAGATCATGTCTACCTAATACTATAAGCCCAGCTCAGCAGTAGGCAGGGCTCAGCGTCTGTGTCTGCTTGCTCTTCGGGCTTACGCAAAATGCTGTTTGCACAGGTCTTCAGAGGATTCTTTGTAGCATCAAAGTTTGGAACATTTACCTCCTACAGAAATGCTAATAGCTGGTGGCAGTTTTCTTTTCAGCTCATCTACTACCAAAGCTCCTGTCTTTGGCAGAATTCTTTCAAAATCAACTGTTGCTGGGAGCTTAAGACCTGTCAATGCTTTCTTAACTTTACTGTCTCTCACTCCTGATTGATTTTTCATGCACAGCAACAAAGTTTTTCAAGAATCTGGGTCTCCCCTTTTTATACTGGTCCTGAAACCATAGCCAGAAAGAAGGCTCAGAAGGCGGTGGCTATTCCAGGTGGGGTACCACGCACTTTGCTCAAAGTAGGCACCATGAGATGGGGGAAGTAAGAGCAAATGTCCTGGGGCACTGGTTGCCAACCAAAGTGGGGACGGTTTTGCTTCCTGAGGGGCATGGATCAATGTCTGCAGACATTTTGACCATCAGGACTCCAGCAGGGATGGCTCCTGGCATTAGCAAGTAGAGGCCAGGGATGCTGCTAAATATGCTACAAGACCCAGGACAGCTACATCAACAAAGAGTTATGCAGTCCAAAGTGTCCACCGTGTCTTTGCGGGAAACCCTGCCCACTTTGACCCAACGGCTTTTTGAGAAAGGTTGCTGATCAAAGTGGGCACAAACCCAACTTAGAGACATTACTAAAGTGGTTATGGTCAGCAACTCATTGTCCTAAGTACGTCAGCCTGAGTCTGAATAGGCCAGGCTGGTGAATCTAAACTTCAGAAGGCCTCGAAATCACCTGGAGGGCTTTTTAAAGCCCAAATGAATGGGCCCTACCCTTAGGGTTTCTGGTTTGATAGATCTGGCATGAGCCCCAAGAATTTTCATTTCTAGCCAGCTCCCAGGTGATGCCAAAGCTCCTCGTTGGGGACCCCATATTGAGAACCACTGGACGAGGCTGACCAAATTTGATTCCAAAGTTCCTGTTCAAACCATTAAGATTCACAAATAGCGTTTTAAAGCAGAGATTAACCTTAGTGACAACTCTGAGGAAATTCGACATTAAGCCCTTCAACATGAAGCAGGAGCATAAGGTCGAGTAGAAAACAGTAAGGAGTGTTGCATCTGAACACCCGAATTCTAGGCCTGAGGGCCCCTTGCCCGAGGAGATAGCTGAGCTAAAGTCTTTAGTAAATCATTCAGTTTCTGATCCTCAGCCCCTCATTGGCAACAGAGAGAAAATCCTTGCCTTACACAGTGTCATGTAGATTATTAAATAAGACTTTATAAAACAATAAATGATATCTCAACACTAGATGCAAATGGACATAAGAATTCTTGCTATTCAGTAATGAGCCTGAAGCCTCAGAAGCAAGCAGCGGAGCCCGTGGTGAAGGGGGCTCTGCTCCCCACTCAGTATTGTTGCTCAGTGGAGATTGACAGTCTTGAAAGGTACACACTGGAGCCCCAACTTTTCCACAGATCTCCAGTCTGTGCCCCATTTACAGAGCTAAGAAGAAAGAACAATGTGAACAAATACATATAACTGCTGTTTGCTTCTCACACACTCTGACAGAGTTTCTCAGAATATGTGGGCATCCATTGCCGCCCCTAGCAAAGTGGAATATCCACACCCATAAAACACCCTACTGAAAAGCTGATTTCTCTAAATACTTAAGTGATCATTTATTACGATGGTGGAGGAAACGTCACTGCTTCTTAAGTTGGAGATCCCAAGGCTCTCATATTTTCCTTGCAAATCACAACCCCAAAACACCTCTTGGCAGATGTGAGCCCTTTGATTTTAAAAATTACATTCATTTTAAAATATATTTATTTAAAAATTTAAAACTAAACACCCCCCATATATGTGTAATTTATCTGGTTCCTCAAGCAGAATAAAGAGTTTGCTACTTGATAGCATTTAAAATAATTTAAAATACATTTTTCAAGATGGTTGTCTTCCCATGCTTGAAATAGACAAATGGCTATAACACTTCTTCATTTAGCAATTATGTTATCAAATTATTTCCATAAAACTTTTAGTGACTCAAAAATAAATACAATTATTTCAATTCTCCATCTAAAACTTAAAATTAACAAATATTTTGATCACTAAGTTAAATAAATATTTAGTTAGAGGCAATTTTCTTCTTAGGTATATTATTACCCTTATATTATTATTTAAAATAGCATGTGTGTGTCTGTATATACTTCATACCCTTTCTGTGAGTGGCTTTTGTCAAAATTATAAATAATTATAAAAGGAAGTTATTTTGACCAGTGTTTTTACTCACTGTTTATAAGTTCCACAAACAGCTCTGGAACGAAGCATGAAAGCCACGGTTTTTCTTTTTAAGTTTCTACTCAGATCAGGGCAGAAATTTTGAATAATGGTGGATTAACTTCATTTTTAAACAATTAAAAATAAATGACAGATTTTCACATTACTCATGTGCATATAAATTACCAATGCAGAAGATTCACACAGATGCACTATAGCAACCCAGTGTTTGGAAAACATAAGCCAGTCTCTTCTCCATACAAAGATGAAATATTTACCAGCTATCTGAAGACGTCCTGAACAGTCCAGAGGATCCCTGAAATAATGAGTCCACAGCCTTCATCCTTCTTCTATACAGCTTTTCGTCCCTTTTTCTTTCCCATTCCAACTCTATTGTCCTTCCTATTTGCAGCAAGCCTGCATATTTGTTTATCTCAGCCATTTGCTCAGGTGGAGCAGGCTGGGGACAAGATCCACCGTAGGGATTTCTGCTCAGAGACCTGGGGGAGGGAGCTGGAGTTCTATAGATCTGACTGTCCTGGAAAGGAGGGAGGAGTGTCAACAGGGAGAACAGGAACAGTGGCAGTGAAGTACACAAACAACATTCTGGAAGGTCCAGTTTTCTGTGGCAGCTGAGTAAAGAGGGATGAGGAAGGGGTGTATGGGTGCTTTCTGGAACCATTGGGAAAACTTCACTGCATTTTTCTATTGAAGTGACTCATTTATTCATCATTACAAGCTATATGTCTTTTCAGATCCCTTAACCTATGGCTGACATAGTGAAGCAGAATGAAAGATACTAAGTGGTCTCATAGTTGATGTGATACAGAATGACAACAACAAAGGCCAAGACTGGGGGAGCCATGCAGAAGAGCCAGGGAGCATAGGAGAAGAGCAAGTGTGCACAGCGCGGATGCGGAGCTCCATTTTCAGCCCCTTTACTTCTCAGACCAGCCCCCATATACACACAATTACTAACTTTAAAGGCAGCCCAAGAAAACTTTTATACGCAGAAGCAGATAGAAAGATGGTTTGTCATGAAAAAAATCTTTAATGTTTCTTTTTCTGTCAAATTGCAGGTATCTGATGCTTAAAGGATTTTGAAATCAATTTAGTAGGGTCACTACCAGGATTTCATTCTAAAGGGATAGAATACAATGGAATCGGAATTTTTGTGTTTCCCATATAAGGGTAAGAGATTTTTGTATATAGTTGCTCTATTTAATTTTACTCTCATTACACTATCTCATAATTCTATGTGTCAGGCTTTTTATCAATTACTAGTGTTGCCACTGCATCTCTGTGTGTGTGTGTGTGTGTGTGTGTGTGTGTGTGTGTGTGTGTGTGTGTGTGTGTGTACGTTTGTTGTTTTCATTATTTTGATGTCTCACTCCCCCAACTAAATCACCAACTGCAGGGCCTCTGTGTTTGCCTCATTCTTATCTACAGCATTTAGCACAGTGTTTGGCCAAACTAGGAATGAAACATACTTATTGAAGAGATGATAAATAAATGCCTAACAGGACTTGTCTCCCAAAAGCTCACTCTGAACCAGAACATCACAAACCTTGTCGATTTTATATATTTGGTTTCCAATATGTGTAATATTTAGTGATTTTTAAAATGCTGAGAAATACTCCTTCATATCATTGCTTAAGGGAGAGAGGTGGCTCACAAGTCAGCACTATTAATTTAAATTAGTCAGCTGAGGGTAGAAATTAAAAAGTTATAACTGGCCCCACAACTTTGTTTTCTCTGTTCTGTTTTTAACCCATTCAGTTCTTTATTAGGACATCACAAGCTTTAGCACTCAAAAACTAGCAACATAATTTAAAACAAAAGACATAAACATAATGCAATGTATTAATTCACTAGGCTTATGACAGTAATTTCATTCCAAAGTTTTGTTAATGAAAATAGTGGATTGTTGGATGAATTGACTATAACTTATTAGAGAGAAAATCAATAATCATAACTTACCAATTTAATGAAGAGGTTTGATGGTTGATAAAAACAAAGTTACAAGAGGTACACAGATAACCTGGTTGCTTCTTGAGAGAAGATTAATTTTATAAGGCAAGACTTTTAATTGACATATATTTCTGAAGAAAAGGCATTGTTAAGGAAAGAAAAACCAGAGATCAGTAGTCATCCGATTTTTCTGTTATTTCTCCCTTGGATTTCATGGTACCTAAATTAAGAATCATTCTGAAATTTCAAAGAGATGTCAAATTAGGGAAGACACGAGGGTCTCTTATTGAACTGTAGCAGTCCTTACATCAAACAAAGAAGGTGTAAATCAGCAGGAGAGTTGTTTACTATAAATGTAAGATAGCTAAAGCTGAAACTTTTACCTGAATCATGATGTTGAGCTAAATTATAGCAACTTTTTAAAAACATTTTTTCTAATTTAAAAAAATTCCTAAATCATGTAAGAAAAAAAATTGTTTTCTCGTTATTCTAGTCATACCAAATAAGTTTTAAGTCATTTCAAACACAACCTAATATATGTAATTCTCATGCTTAAACATCTTCGATGGATCTATCTCGCCATTCTTTTCAGTTTTGCATTCAAGATCCTCCTTGATGCTCCCTCAACCACCTTTGCCATGCATAGCCTCACAATATATCCCATATCAATCATACAAACCACTTCTCCTTTTACAAAAACTTGTTCCTCAATATTACTCCACACTCTTTCCCCTGCAAGTCCATCTTGAATGAAGTGTACTCATCCTATTGAAAACATACATTTCTCCAAGGGCTAGTTCAAATGCCCTTTCACTTAAGAAAGATTCCTCAGATTCACCTGGCTGAACTCCCATCTTTTTCTACTCTATGTTCTCACTATGCCTCCAGTTTTTAACAGTATAATTTGTTTTATATTAGAATTTTCATATACTTATCTGTCTTTTCTAGTATGAGTTTCTTGTATCTTAGAAAAAAGATGTCACATTTATTTAATTTCCAGAATTTTTTGCACCCACTCTTCCCAATAACCACTATCATTGTTACTACATGATAGATATTCAGTAATGTTTGTTGAAGAAAAATAGTCTTAACAAAGATATGTCTTTCAGAAAATCATTTTCTAAAGTTTAAAAATGTCTCAAGCTATCAGAAATGATTGTCTAAGTTAGGAATTTACATCTTTAGAGCAGTATGGATTTCCTTAGAAAGTAAGACAAATTTTGATCGCTTTAACTTTTACCAAGGTTGTATGGCTAGTGAAGTTCAACCCTATCAGTAGACAGGTAAAGAACTAGAATTTCTTAATATAGGTTTACCTTCGGGGATTGGTTGGAAATTGAAGAGAGGAACATAGAGATAGAATAATGTTTCTGCATTAAGAAAGATACTTTGTAGAAAACAGGACTGGGGAAAGGAAATCACTTTGGGGGAAATTTCTTGGAATTCAATTTACATATCCTAGAAAATTGAGATGCTTTTCGTATCCTAACAACCTGGCTAAATTTAACCTCTGAATCTTCTGAAGTTTGCCCTTAAGGAAATGCTGATCACACTATAAGATATACAAGGTGACTATAAAGTCAAATAACCTTTGGTCATTGACGGTGGGTTAAAAAAAGGAAATGAAAGTAATGGTACTTTGGAATTCTAAATGTTTTAATAATGCATTGTCACAAATCCAAAAAAGCTATTAGAGGTTATTGTTTTGGCTGGACTACCAGAACCCAATGGAAAGTTGAACCTCTGGCATGCCATGCTGTTTTATTAAAGGATTTTTGATATGCATATGGAATAGTGCCTTATAACAATCCTGATGGGTCATTTAGGGTCATTCAATTGTTGGGAATTTTTTCATTAAGTATTCTCTCTGAGACTCACTTAATAAGTAGAGCACATTGGTATTCCGAATGCACTGCACTGGCGTATTAATTTAGGACAACTTGTATTTTAAATTAAGAATAACTGACCTGATTTTGTAAGAATTAGAAATTCCCGTGCAAATTAGATTCAAAGGAGTGGATCTGATGACAGTGGATTTATTTAACTGAATTCCTTCTTCTGTCCAGAAGGTAAAGAGAAGCTCTGCCTCTGAAACCTTACTCAGCCCTCAACATACTTCACGTGAATTGTTCTACCATTTCTTATGTTTTCTCCTTTGGCTTCCCCTCTTCGTCTGTTTGCTGAATCACTTATGAACACATTGACTCCCTCAATATTCAATCAGATCTGTTATCATAATTTTAAAACATATTAACACCCTAAGGCCAGATCTCTAATTTCTTTACAACTATCGGATTCCCTGAGGGCATCTTAAATTCCTCAAGTTGAAGTTCTTTACTCTTTTCCTTCACAATTCAAGCACTTTTCTTGGGAACTGTCCATGAAGAGTCATCTTCCATGCCTTCCACTATTTGCAGAATGCTTTCTATATGAGCGTTTAAACTATAATTTTCTTCTCCACCTTCCAGTAAGTTCTTGCACTGCCCTTTCCTGGATTACTCTGGCCACACTTTCCTGAACCTTGCACTCAGGACCACTGCTTTTCAGGGAAGTTTATCATCATCGTTTTCATCCCCAGGTTACTCCCGGCAAATGCTTAAGGTCTCAGAGGTACTGGTCTGTGTACCTCTGAAACAAATAATACATTATATGTTAAAAAAAAAAAGAAGATAGTAGGAAGGGAAAAATGAAGGGGGGGGAATCGGAGGGGGAAACGAACCATGAGAGACTATGGACTCTGAGAAACAAACTGAGGGTTCTAGAGGGGAGGGGGTTGGGGGGATGGGTTAGCCTGGTGATGGGTATTAAAGAGGGCACGTATTGAATGGAGCACTGGGTGTTACACGCAAACAATGAATCATGGAACACTACATCAAAAACTAATGATGTAATGTATGGTGATTAACATAACATAAAATTAAATTAAAAAAAGACTTAAGGTCTGATCGCTAAGAATAAAAACAATATAAACAATGAGATAATTAGAAATAAATATCCCCAGCTCCAGGCTAAAGCTGCAACTCATTGTTGGGCTTGGATTTAGCCCATGTGTCTTGTGGTCAAAGACAAAAAGCCAGCATACAGAAGATTTCTCAAGAGCTTAGAAGTAAATGAACTTCTTGATTTTCATGTTACTAATCCTATCGTGAGTTATGCCTTTGAATCACTTCACCTTTGAGAAAAATAGATTAATAATAAGCACTGTTAATGTCTTCCACCCTATTCTCAGCTTAAAAAAAAAGAAAAGAAAAGAGACTGGTTTCTTTTCCTAGGACTGTTAATCAACTGCACCATTGTGCTCTCCATCACTGTGGTTTAGGATTTCAGAATCTTTATCCTTCATACCCAAGACCCAGGTTCTTCCTGGACTCTCCCACACCCTGGCACAGGCATTTATCCTTTACTCTTGGCTTATGATAAACAACCTCTCTGGACCAGTCTTGATGTGTCTCCAGTTTGGATAGCACCAGATTAAACTTCCTAGAGTATGCTATTTTTTTTTAATAATGACTTATGTTCCTATAAATTCTTACAGGATTAATTTAAAATGTCCCTGGTTGAAATTCAAGGTTTTTGTATTCCACCCATGTCCTAAAATCTCATAGAGTTTGAACTGATTTCAGACTCCTTAAACATTATTTTTAATACCAGGATTGATAAGTCTTGACTTCAAGCCTTTAAATTTGATTTTCTAATTCTTTCCTGAATTTTTGTACCCTGCTTATCCTCAGAGGCAGTTTTCCCTCCTCCACTAGGCCATCTCCAATTCTTCTAACTCCCATTTTCTTCCTGTTTTCTCTATAGATTTACATACTCTCCTGTTTTGAACAGATGGAGGAGCCTCCTTCATATTATACACACACACACACACACACATACACACACACACACTATATTTATCTATACCTATCATCTCTCTGTATATACTTAGCTGTATATTGACTCTTTTTTATAGTAAGGCTCTAAGGAAATTAATCTGGGGCTTTGCCATTCAAAGTATGGTCCATGGACAAGCAGCACCTGTAACATCTGGGAGTAACATTAGAAATACAGAATCTCAGACCTACTAAATCAGAATCTGCATTTGAACAAGATCCTCCAGTAATTGACATGCACATTAAAGTTTGAGAAGCACTGCTTTGGAGGTATACTTCTAAAAACACACATATAATATTGGTGCCTCACAAATACTGAATATGACATATACAGTACATGATACGTAGTGCATGGTACAGGCTCTTTTTTTTTTCTTCCACAGCCCCCTCCCTCCAAAAACATAGGCAGTGACAGCTAAAACCACTTCTAGTTCAGAGAGACTAGCAAAACCCGACTGTGAAAACTTCAGGAAGTTTCTGAAACAAGTTGTTAAACACAGGTATTTTTGAATATATACAAACTCACAAATAAATCCTATTAGAAACGAAAGTAACCTATTCAAAACTCATCATTCCCCAATTATTTTACTCCTTTTACTATTATTTATATCTTGAAGTCATTGGGTCTATTACATCTGTATGGACTAATACTGCATAAGGATGTGTCTATTTCTTTTCAACTGTGCACTGTGTGACCGCTGGTTGGTAGCTTGAAATCAGTCATGATGATAGTATTTATACCACGGAAATCCACAAATACTACAAATTAGGGCTGATTTAGTGTTTTGATTTTCTAGATTTAGGAAAGTGATGGAGGAAATGATAATAATGTCAATAAACTTAAAGTGTGTCATAAAATAAGCATTTGAATATATTTTCTTCTTCTAAGGAGCTTGTTAAACATTTAGCAGCACATCGCTGGGTAAAGACAAAAGAAATAGAATGTTCCTACAAATCCTAGCACATTTTGTACCTAAAAACATTTTCAGGCATCTACAGAAATTAGAGTAACACACCCTATAGGTTTTTATCAATTCATTTAGATTCTACTCAAAATTTTCTCTGAACCTATATTGAACTTCTCTAGCACCACAAAATTATGAATTATTCCATAACATGATCTGACATATTTATTGGAAAATCACCTAACCTCTCCAGGCTTCTTTTCCCTCCGCTGTAAAGTGAGGAGTTTATCATATTCCATAAGGTGTCGTGTTCTCCAAGACCATTAATGCCAGAGAACATTCTAAACATGTAGCTTTATTAGAGACTGGGACAAATGTCTTTTTCAGTTTCTCCTTGGGAAATCTGTTCAGTATTGTGAAAAACATATCCAAAAAAACCAGACCAGGAGATTTTAGTTATAAATGAAATATTGATTTACTCTCTAACTCTGGGTACTCAGTGGCAAAATAGTGGAATGAAATCTGAAAAGTTTTATTATTCAGATACATAATTAATTCAATCAAATGGTATCCCTCACACCTGAATGTCTAAATAATGATTTCTCAATCTAGATTTTTGGAAGTAACATAAACAAAAACAAAAAGCGCCAAAATGTCATTTTTACCTTTCAGATTCAAGAATATTTTTTCCCTACCCCATTTGGAATTTATACTCCTAATGTATAAATTAAATGAAAGTTAGTTGCACTTATTTTCTTTAGTTTTGTAGATGTTTTTAACAACAACATTACCATTAATTAACATGACCAAGAGAAATTTAAGTGCCACCAGGGGAGGAAAGAAAGAAGATGGTATCAGTTGAAGAGAGAGAATGAAGTTCATTAGTGCACTGTACTGCGAGTGGTCAGTTTGGTTTAGTTTAGCAACAATCTAGAACTTGGCGAATAAAACAACTGTTAGTTTGGGGAAGTTTATATTCTTCACAATGACATATTCCAAAATGCGAATAGTGAATATATTTGTTTGGTTCACTTATAACTTCTTCTTCTTATGCTTTTGCTTTAGTTTTCTATACATTCAAAAATTTCTACCATAAGTATGTGCATATCTAATATTCAGAAAAAATAGGAAAAAAAAGATTTCTGCTAGACAATGAATACTAATCCACCCAGAACCAGAGTATCTGACAAGGATTATAAATACTTTGAGGGGAAAAATTTTTTACAGTTGTATTGACCCTCATACCTGGGTATACATTCAGGAAATAACAATTCCCTGAGATGGGTGATGTTTCATATATCTACTGTTAGCAAGGACAGAGATATGCCATCTGAGTTCTTTCCAGAGAATTTAGACTGAAACATTTATGAGACAAAATTTAAATGAAAAAAATAATTACTATTTAGGTATAAATGTCTCAAAGAATGACAAACTTCCTGGGGTTTTAAACAGCACCCACTGAACATATGTTGATAATTTGTCCCCTTCTTTTCTACTCAGAGCCAAAATTAAGAGCTTCAATCTTGTACCATGTTTGAAAATAGACTATTGTGTTTAGGGGCAATTTAATTTTGAAGGCCTCTTGTCTTTATACCAAATACTTTCCCACTGCAGGTGCACTCAGGCATCTTCCTCACAATCATCCAGTTACTGTCTTCTAGAGTCAGAGGGGTCACCACTGAAGATGCTCTGCTAACACCTGTCCACTGCTCTAATCGTCTATTCTTATTTGCTGCCTGTTGAAAATGCATTGCCAAACATGTGATATCTATCTCCAAATGAAAGCAAAGAGCAGCTAAGTGAGCATCTCAACAGCCGAGTCGACCTGTGTGATTCTCATAGGTATAACATCAAAGTTGGCTGATTTTGAACAGTTTTCCTCTTTTTGGGAGGCAGTATGATTCTTAGAAGTCAGGTTCTCAAGTTACAAATCCAAGCTCTACCTCTTACTAGACGTGTGACTTTAGGCAAATAATTTCACCTCCTTAACCCTTAGCTACTTCATCCATAAAACAAGGATGACATAGTATCTCCCTGGAAGGATGATAGGAAGATTAACTGTGGTATCCATACTCAAAGGAGAATATAATAAACATCTGTGAAATGGTATTTCTTGCCTTTATTTTTGACCTTTTGGTTACATTCTGTAGGTTGAAATTAGCAACATTTGTAAGAGATGTTGGGGTGCATTTGGTATGGCAATGCGGCATTTTAATGTGTTCCATGGAGTTTTCCACTGTCATGGAGAGATAGTAGAGTCTGACTTTGAAGGCAAGCAGAGCCACGTTCAATCCCAGCCTTTACATTTGTTGTTCACCATTGTGAGCAACTTAGATTCTGGTCAGCTTCTTTTCTCCTGTGTCGAATGAAGCAACATGTTTTACAGGGGCTGCTTGGAGATTAAAAAGGATAATGCCTATAGAATACTGCCTTCAGCTAGAACCTGGAACTTGTAGAAACTGACACAAGTGTTCACCAAAATCAACTGTAGCCATGCAAGTGTTCAATGAGGAGGTTGCCCAGGAAATTTCTATGAATGTGTTACTCTATGTCTAGTTTAGAGACCCACTCCAAATGAAAGTAATCGAGTTTTTTTTTTAAAGGTTTTATATATTTATTTGAGAGAGAGAGAATGAGAGACAGAGAGCATGAGAGGGAGGAGGGTCAGAGGTAGAAGCAGACTCCCCACTGAGCAGGGAGCCTGATATAGAACTCGATCTTGGGACTCCAGGATCATGACCTGAGCCGAAGGTAGTCGCTTAACCAACTGAGCCACCCAGGCACCCCTAACGTAATCTTTAAATTATTTAAAAAAAAAAAAAGTGGTGCCTGGGTAGCTCAGTCGTTAAGCGTCTGCCTTCAGCTCAGGTCATGATCCCAGGGTCCTGGGATCGAGCCCCGCATCGGGATCCCTGCTCCACAGAGAGCCTGCTTCTCCCTCTCCCACTCCCCCTGCTTGTGTTCCCTCTCTCGCTGCGTCTCTGTCTGTCAAATAAATAAATAAAATCTTTAAAAATATTATTAAAAAAATGTTTAACTGCAATTGTGCCTCAATATTTTCTTGTTCAGAACAGATGAGAAAGAAACTCTTTGAGAGATAATATTGCTTTTAAAATGTCTCAGATATATTTGTCTTAATCTATCATCACAGCAATATCCAAGGATCAAGGTCACAAAGGCAGGTTTTCTAAGCAGCCAAAAAATTAAAATTCATCCAAACTGCTCTGCTTCCCACACATTCATTCATACACATGGATATATACACACCAGAGCATAAATAGCTTCAGGTCTGATTTTTAAACTGACAGTTGCTTTGTTTGGGGCAACCAAGTTTATAGCATGTTCAATAATACAGATGTGGTTTCTGGCAGACATTTTCTGCAGGGTGGCAGGGGTCTGGTTAATTTCCTTGAACAGTGAATGGAGGTTTGTTGAAATCTCTCCACACTGAATTGAAGGTTGATCCTCAATATCATTCTAACATATATTGTGGGTAAAGGTACAGATGGATGTTAATAAGATTCAGCAAGATTCATTGTTTGCATATGACACCCAGTGCTCCATGCAATACGTGCCCTCCTTAATACCAATGATCATGGAATACTACATCCAAAACTAATGATGTACTCTATGGTGACTAACATAATAAAAAAAATTATTTAAAAAAATAAAACTCATTTATGTACACTAAAAAAGTAAGATTCAGCAACATTTTTGACATTGCCATCTGAAAAGAAAGCATGCTTTATATAAGATACATGTGAGATTATATGTAAACATATCTACATATGTATATAAATATATATGTAAATTCTTACATAAAAGTTTTTATAGCTTTACAGTCCAATTCTACCATATGTGCTAGGTTTTTGCTTTTGTCTCTTACTACAGTCCTAGGAAGGAGTTGGCTATTAATATTTTAGAATACAAATAAGACAGAATACACAATGCTCTGTATTTTATGGGAAAGGAGAATCTCTCAGCAGGCATTCCCCCATGAGATGTTTTTCTTAGAATTGCTTTTTACCCACCAGAAATGCTGAGCGTACTTTTCCTCAAAGATGGCACAAATAGTAAAATTCAACAGAAATTCAAGAGCCTGCACCATGTATGCCAGATTGTAAGACTGCACTATTGTCCTGAAACCTGGAGTTTCAAATTCTCCTAATGAACAGGTCAAAGTGAAACCAAATGGGATTTTACTTTTATTTCTAGTAATTGGGGGGAATGGATGTCCATGTGTTTGCATGTAATATAGGAATAAGCAGACATGGAAAAATAGAGAAGGCAAAGCTTTTGTAAAGTAATATTTTCAAAGAAGAATCTTACCAGATCTATTTTCTTAGGCACAAAAAAATTGGATCAGAAGTAACTTAAGGAAAATACATCAAGTTTTAAAACTGTATGTGGGTTCTAAGATAGAAAAACCATGTAATCACTTACTATTTATATCGTGCCTAATAGATGAGAAAGCTACAATATATTTCATTGTGAAATCTTCAAAATAGACTATTAGCTGTTAATTAACACTTTTCTCCCTTACTTTAGGCTACCAAAATCAGAGTTTTGAAGTATCATCTGCCTAATTGATAGAGGAATTCTCAATATCAAAGTTAGAGTTCAAATATACAAACTGTTAAATTCACAAGTCACATGAAATCATGCATTACCATAATTAGAAGAAGCTTCTCTTCTTGTCCTTTTCATCTCCTTCATGTCCTCATGGCTTCTCCTCTTTGTCATTAGGCTGGTAGATGTTGCTAGAGTGACTGGATTATTTAAGAGATGATGGGTTTGTGTATCACTGTTAAGTTCCTAAGTCCCTTTATCATACTTCTTTTTCTCAGTGATTTTCTATTGTCTAGGTCTGAGTTTCTCCATTTACCATTCAATCCACATCCTTAATCCAAATGCCAACAGTTTGTCCACTTGAGCTGAACCTGTGGTTTGAATGACCTTATTTCTGTGTTTCTTCTCCTCTTCTGACAGGGATACCAGTCATATTGGATTCAGGGTTCACCCTAATTTAGTTTGACCTCATCTTAACTTGATTATATCTGCAAAGACCCTATTTTCAAAGAAGGTCCCATTCACAGGTATCTGGGCACTAGCACTTCAACATACCTTTTGGAGGGACACAACTCAACCTGTAACAAAATACTCATCTCTCAATGCTCAACACATGCCCTAACTCCACCAAGAAGGTTCTTGTCATTTGTTTGGCTCATACTTCTCTAAATTTTCCCAGATTGAATGATTCACTATGATGGGTTAGTTCATTTCTCTATTCCAGGAACCTGGAGCAGAAACTGGTACAGAGTAAGAACTCAATGAGTATTTGTTGAATGAATACCTATAGTCAACAAGTGAATGAATTTATACAGTATAATTCAGTTTTGTTTTGTTGTGGGGTTTTTTTGTATGCAATGGCACTATGCTACTTGCTTTATTTAAACTAACTGATTTTCTAAAAGAATCTGAAGGACATTATATTATCCGTTTTGTATTTCAGAGTCACAGAGTTCAGCCTGGGATTCCCACGTGGCTGATAATCTGATAAAGGCTTAGCTAATTGATCGGTCTAGAAAAATCTGATTGAAAGGCAGTGAGACTTCAATAGTCTATTCAGAGGCATTAAGGAAAAAGCAGAAGTCTATTTCAGGCAGAAAAAAAGGCTGCTGAGGTGGAAGCAAAGACAAATAGATTGGTGATTTTGAGGTTTTATTTAGACCAAATACAACCTCTCCCAATATTATGAAGGCTCCAGGTAGCTACCTGATTAGAATTGTTTAGATGCCATCTGGGCATGTCTTTTCAGACTCCAAGAGTTTTGATTTTTTTGGTAATATGTCTTTCTCTCCATTTGTGGGTTTTATCAGAAAAATGATACATATCTGTTTAGATACCTACCCAGTTTATGGCGAAACAGTATTTTAGGGTGGAAAATGATAAGAACAACTCCTGCAGCCATGTCTATTAAGTTTTCATAAGTCCTAATCAGTTTCACAATGGGGAGCAGAGCAAGGCTCACACCTGGGGTCTTAAAATGACAAAGAATACTTGAAATAAAAGAATTAAAATCATTTTCCCTCTGTATTAATGTTTGTACTTAAGTAGTCCCTTTATCCCCAAAGTAGGTCCAAATGCTCATTTTCTTAACCCTGAAAGATTATCTGCACAATTTTACAGGCAACCAGGCCACCCACAGAAAATAAACAAAATATAAGAGAGTGCACAAATTTCCCTAAGTCACAGATGGGGAAAACGAAAACATGGTTTGTCAAGAGGTCATGAAGCTTTTGCAAATGTTTGAAAGAAAAATGTTTTGAAGAAATGGTATATTCAGAAAACATTGTGTATGTGTTATTTTTGTTCAGTTCAGTGGTGTGTGATAGCACACAAAGAGGGCAGGCTCCTCCCCATGTTATCAAAGCTCTCTTGCCATTAAAGTGGCTGGTTAATGCCATCAGGCCCATATTTGCAATGTAAATTAATAAACAACATGGTGCCTTCAATTGTATGTGAACCTTAATAAGCCTGCTGATTGCTTCTTAAGAGTGCAGTTATTTTCTTGCTTAAGGAATTGCTGAATGGTTGGAGAGCTGTGCATCTCATAAGAACCCCCACAATGGGCAGAAGTTATTGAGTGTGAAAAAGAAGAGTAAGCACAGTGATTGTGGTTGAGGAAGGAGTCCAGATTTTTGTCCACTGAAATGCATTCATGAGATGTCAGATGTGTTTTTCAACAAAACCCTCAAGGTCACAGCAAGTAGTTTTAGAATGTGTATCTGTATAGGAAACACCCAACAGTATAAATTCCTTCATGAGTCTGACCCACAAGTATAATAGAAGCCCAGAGGAGGACAGAACATACAAATGGACCTATCTGCAACAGTTCATGCATATGTAGAAACCTACTTTTAGATAACAATCCGGGAGTTCAGGAAAGGGAGACTCCTTTTCTCCCACTACTGAAGAAAATCCACTCCCCAGTTCTCATTCCTTTGCTCTTGATTTTATGGGAAAACTAATTCACCATTCCCATTGAAACAGCTCTTTTGTGTACCTAAAATGGTATATTTCATTGCCTTCTGCATATTGGATTCCCAAGTCCGTACCCCATCCAAGGGCGAGACGGAAACACTCATAACTTTTGCCAGTAATCGTATTAAAAGTCTCTAAATAGCTCATCTCATGCCGAGGTTGCTGCACAAATACTATCCCAAAATGAGCTAGAGCATTTCAGAGAACTAGCAGCAACGAGAAAAAGAAGTATGCATTACAGGCAAATCAGACTCTATTGCTCCTTGTACACTCAATCAGTGATCATCTCTCCCCCTTTGCAAGATGAGGGCACATCTGTGCCTCACTGCCATGCTCTTACCATCCCCCAAACTACCAATGGGATGGAGAAATGCTACAAAGGAAGACTAAAATTGATAGCTTTCTCATAGCCAGTGCACTTATAAGAACTAGAAAATTTCACATTAATAAAATTTTGGCTTCTCCTGATTCCAGCAGACCTAGCAACAATGGGATCAAGGGCCTGATGCAAAAATAGACTGGAGATGAGTTTGGTGCTGCCCCTTCAGAGTATAAGTGCTCCCCAGTTGAGTGCAAACAGTGCCCCTCCTTATCAGGTTAGAAACAGAATGCCTCCACCATCTATCCCATTTTACTGGCTTCTCAAGGTTTTTTGTTTTGTGTTGTTTCTGATGCAACAAATGTCTACCCACTTCCCAGCATCTCCTCCACAGGTCTGACTCTCTGCTTTTCCCCAGTGTCATCAATGTGGGAAACAAAGGCAGAAGAAAAATTATTAAATTTACTTACTACCCACAGTCCATTGACAAGTCCTTGAAACAGGCAGAATGACCTTCTTCTAGGGACTCAGCTGCCTTGAAGCTGGTGTTTTGCTAAAGCCAAAAGGCAATCTTAGCCCAACCCCTGTAAGACTACTTTAATCTATAAAAATTCCTTTGGAAACTTTCTTTATCTTTACCCCCCAAGATACATATTGGCAATCATCCCCCAAGCCTTTGACACACCTACAGACATCTGAAGGGTCTCATGATTCAGGTTTTATTAGACAATGATAAATTACCTTTTCCAACAATAGCTAGCCCATTCAAGGTGCTGGAAAACCTTGCTTCCAAAATTCCTTAGAGACTTACGCTATCCCTAACCCCCTCCCAATTTGAAAGTATATAACGGGCCACTCCTCAGGACCCCAGCACAGCTCTTTCTGCCCACGGGTCCTGTCCCCATGCTTTAATAAAACCACCTTTTTGCACCAAAGACGTCTCAAGCATTCTTTCTTGGCCATCAGCTTCGAACCCTAACGTCTTTCCTACATCATCATGACATTAGGTCACGAAGCTGATGTTGAAATGTTGCAAGATGCAGCACAGGGTTTTTCAGGCAGTGCCCTTCAGGCCAACACCAGAGGAAGAGAAGTGGAGGGAGAAGAGGTAAAATGGGCAGAGGGGAGGTCCAGCTGAGATGTGGTCCTGAAACAGCCTGGCCTCCCACCAGTTGCTCTGGAGCTCAAAGGGCTGTTGGAGTTGTCCTGAATTTGGCTTTTAGACCCCTGCCTCTGGCAGTTGCTGGCAGTCTCCCAACAACTGGTAGGACAAGTTTCTCCTTGAAATCCTGTGCAGGGCTCCATGCATCACACCTGAGAAGTCAGTTTGCTCCCTCCTCATACCCCAGTCCCTCCCATCTGACCTAGCATGGAAGGTCATTGACAGGTCTTTGCTGTATTTAAGACAACTGCTCTGAGGACTCAAGCTTCTATAGGTCTGAAGAGTCACCAGGATGGCCTATCTGGCTGTCTCTCCGTATAAGCAGAGTCCTCCAGGGTTCCTGAAATGCACACTGCTTATAATCCACAGTCAAATAAACTGCTGTCCTTACCCTGCATCTGTCTGCCACTCTAACACCTGAATGCTTTCTGAGTCTCCTGGAAAAGACCGGAAGGGGGTTTTCTGGGTGGGTGTAAAGGAAGGGACAAGGTGATATGGGAAATAATGACTACCAATGATTTGATTGAAAACAATTTGTCCAAATGGCACAATTAAGCATTGATTTAATCACTTGTCAGTGACTCTAGAGTACACTGGGGACAGGTCCCCCTACCCTGATGTGTTCACTATTACAAATAAAGCCAAATAACACATTTTTTAAATCTAAGAAGAATTCTGTATAATGGACCAAATTATTTGCAAATAATATGCTAGTCAAAGATCTATCGAAGTTAAAAATACACATTAAAAAGTCTGATTGATTGATTGATGACCTATTCAGTTTGACAAGATTATTTCTGCAAATTTGTTTGCCATTCAATAATCTACTGCAAATCATTCCAAATGCCAGAGATGGAACTGGGTCTGTCTTTATCCCAGAGCCCAGCACTAGTAGCCAAATTCACGTCCAGAGTTGGTGAGGTGCAGGCTTAAGCTTGTCCTTAACAATGCTTATTTAGGATTTAGAGTGCTGAAAGATCTATCTCACACACAGGTAAGACTGAGAGGCAAATTTCTAGATCACCAGTCTCTACCTACTCATTTACCCGGCCTGCTTGACAATGTAAATTATACACCTGGTCACAGGAGGTTATTTTAGTTTGAATCTCCTGCTATATAGGTCATTAATCTATAGGACCAGTTGATCACGACTACTTAAAAAAAATATGAATCACTAAGATTGAATGATAAACCATCTAAATCAACATTTTAGAGTGCTCTTGGGGGTGCCTAGCTGGCTCAGTTGGTGGAGCATGTGACTCTTGATCTCGGAGTTGTAAGTTTGAGCCCCATATTGGGTGTAAAGATTACTTAAAAAAAATCTTAAATAAATAAAGTGCTCTTGGCATGTATAAACATATGCCACTGGAACATGAAATGGGTTATTTTTTTAATGCACCAACTGAAACTACTGGAAGGGGCTCTAAATATTATTCTGATCTTCTGATCTGACTAGAACACAGAATTATTAAAATTGCTTCTAACATTTTACATTCCGTTTGGGGACATCCACATTTATGAAGCCAGGGATTTCAGTATAGTTTAGGGGGAATCACATTTCTCCAGAGCTGGCCTGGAAATATATGATCTAATAAGATCAAGAAGATGAATAGCAGACATCTTTCTCCTCTGACCCAAATGTAACATCATCAAAGTTATAAAGCCATTCATCGGGATGGAAGAATTGGAAACTGGAGTCTTCTAGCCTGGGTGGGTGCATTTGGTCAGGAAAAGAGGCAAAACTTATCAAGACACACAAAAAAAGGTGAAGTAGTGTTTCACTGAAATGATGATGAGGGCAATGGAGAGGAGACGGCAAGAAAGTGAAAAATGAAAAGAAAGGAAGGAAAAGTATCCTTTGTTTCATTCTTTAAATCCAAATTTTAGTAATTTTTATGGCTTCAGATTTTTTAATTCAAGTTTGGTATCACTGCAATTTACATTGATTTAGAAATCTCTGGAGAAATATGTGTAGAAGAACAAATCTAATTAATTAAACCTCCATATTCATTAAATAAACCTATGCAAATGTACAGCATATATAAACACAATATGCGTTTATATGTTTAAGTATATTTAATTAGATATTATATTTTTACAGGACGCACATGTAGACTTCAGGGAGGAAATCACTTTCTAATTAGGATCAAGCGTTTTGGAAATTTACATTTCTAACTAATTAGTGTTGATGTTGAGACACCCACATTTAATTATACTGCAATCTGTGGCAGAAGATACATGTTTGACTCAAATAAATAATAAACAAAGGTACATAAATTATTGTCTTTCCTAAGTTAACAGTGACACTAGCTTAATTTTTTTAGGTCTGTAATAATGGTTATTATCATCAATAATTCAGAACCTTGTCAATCTTCAGTAACAGATCTACTCACTGTTAGCTATCAACAGAAAGCCTAAAGCATGACGGCTTGGTTGCTTTTTGTCAATGAACCTTCTCCCATCTCCAATCTATGTAGAATAATGGAATTTTAGAAGTATCCCATGTAGATCCCCTTCTGCCTCTCAAAATAAAACTATGGTAGAAGCTACAAAGCAAAAAGCAGGACAAAGACATCTGGGACCCCGTGAGGAAAAGTGAAAGGCGGAAGTTGCAAGCCCCGTATCTCCATAAGCACAGAAAGAGGTTGATTTCTCTTTCAAATTTACTCAGCCTCTACTCCCCAAAGTTTATTTCAGGAACAGATTTTTTCTCTGCTGGTCCATTCCTAGCATATCCTATAGTTAATTCTTCCTTTTACAAAGTATATGTTATTTTCACCTAAGTTTTCAAACACCACTTTACAAAGACAATAAGAAAAGACGGATGGAGGATTGTGCACAACAGGCTAGGTGACAATTTCAGTGCTACTACGTATGGGAAGAAACCTTGACATGTTCTCAAGTCCCTGGCAGAGTTCGGCACAGATTTCTCTTGGGCCAGAATCTAAGATAACCTAGTGAGACACCTCCTCACATAGAACAAATGGATAAGGTGCATCTGGCATTTATTTAGGGAAAATCATCATCAGTTTTAAGAAGTATTTACATGGGGAAAAACAACTTTGGTGAAGTATATGAACAACTCCCACCGTGCCAGTGTGCAAATGGTCACTGATATTTTCTTTGAAGAGAAACTGGATCCACTCAATGGATAAGCTCATTTCTCCTTAAGTCACCAGGAATGATTTTGGTCATTTATTGCTAGGTACAATGAATCCATCCACACGAGCAACACGCTCATCCTGTTTTCCAAATGCCAATTTTAAATTCTAAAGTGAAGATCTAGCAGAACCCACCTTCTGCTCTGGCCACCTTACTCCAGACAGAAAATGAGGAAGGGCTGAAATGAGCATGCCCAGACTATTCCTTCCCAGTGGATCAATCAGAGAGTAGCTCCACCTCTCTTGTGTTCAGAGAGAGCCTAGAAATGTTAGACTCAGAGATCTCCCTTCACATGAAGAGAGATACCAGTATCAGAGAATTATCACCCACTTCCCAATATGAAACTATAAATATACAACCAAATGTGGCTTCACTATTTGCTTGCTACTAAATCTTTTAGTGGAATAAAGTCAGAAAGATTTTTAAAAATTAGTAGATTCTGAGGGGTTTTTTGATCATGATGTTGTCAAAGTAAATTATCAATGAAAATAATCCACCACTAGCAATATTAGCAGAAATTGTCATCTAAAATATAGCTAATATTTGATTAATAAGACATTGCTACCTTATTAATTGTAGATTATCTGTAAGGGAGATTGGTAATCCTCCTGGAATCTCTTGAAAGCTAATATAATGAGTGCTAAATAATGCCTATACAAAAAATATTGTTAAATTGATTGGTTAATTAATTGATTGATCAGCATCCATTTCACAACTAAAGAAGACAATGCCATCCTGAATCTTTTCATCCACCTCAATTGCTAATACTCTCTAAATACAATCACACCCCACAGACTGAGTTTCCAGGACACCAAAGTACAAACATGATAGAATTTACCCCAACCCATACTTAATCAAAGCATGTGTTTTTCACTTTCAAATGTATATGTGCTTAGTTATTCAATTCAAACTTCAATGTATTAAAATAGTTGAACGGAAGTTTCTGTTAGTCTGCAGACACAGTTCATCCACTTGTGGAAAAAGACACTTATTTTAGCTCAACAGATATTCATTGTGTCTAAAAAATAGTACTGTGTGAGAATTTAGTACAGGGGGTGGGTGCTACATTAGTCATCATGGGACACAATGATGAACAGGATATTCTAACTCTACCTTAACCCACATCTTAATCTCAACACTATGTTGTACTCAAATTCTGGCGAGGAAACAGACATACAATTAACAATAGCACAATGTAAAATTCAAATAAAAAAGATATATTAAAAAATACAGATAATTTAAAATCATTTCTATCAACAAGTTAAAACGTTCAGCTATATTAGATGAATCTTTCTTTTTAAGGGGAATACAATAGAGCAGGAGGTAACTATAAATATCACTCTTCACGTGCTCTACTCTTTGAAAATGTGAGTGAAGATGGCTCTTTCTGTTTCTAAAAGGCTACTAAGGAACTAGAAAGATAATAAATACGAGGTTATAAAACTGGAAGCAGAGATGACTGATGAAAACTTGAATAATGGGCATTCAAGTGGAGTATGTTATTTATATCTAAGAAAGGCATTGCTCTTCATGCTCTCCATAAGGGTCTGCAGAAATTCATTAAGAATTAGTTTAGAACGTGATTGTACCTTCTTGACTACTTGGTAAGAAGGAACTAAACATTTATATTTCCAATAGGCCTAAAATTTGTAAGCTGAAATTTGCAGTTGTTAAAGGTGGGGCATATTGAGTCAAAGCATTTAACTGAGCATCAGCTTATGAGAGCTTTGGTAGAGGTGTGTAAAAAATGGTGAAAAAGAGCAAAGGTTCCTGCTCTGGGTGAACAAAACCTAGCAGTAATTTCTTCCCTAGTGTGAATCAAAGTTCAAAGATAAGTTTCCTCGGTACAAAGCAGCTTTACTTTGTCTGGCATTCAGATAAATATAAGCCTTTGTTATACTCTATTAAAAGGTGTTATACACGGGGCGAAGCAAGATGGCGGAGGAGTAGGAGACCTGGATTTTGTCTGGTCCCAGGAATTCAGCTGGATAGGGATCAAACCATTCTGAACACCTACGAACTCAACAGGAGATTGAAGAAAAGAATAGCAACAACTCTCTGAACAGAAAAGCGACCACTTTCTGGAAGGTAGGATGTGCGGAGAAGTGAATCCAAGGTGATATTCGGGAGGATAGACGGCGGGGGAGGGGGCCCCCGTCGGCCACTTCTGGCAAGTGCTAGAGCCGCGGAGCCCAAAATCGGAACTTTTAGAAGTCGGCTCTGCTGAGAGACGTCGCTCCAGTGGCTAAGCAGGGGGTGGAACCCTCGCGGGACAGTGTGGTCTCAGGACCCTCAGGGTCACAGAAAGACCAGGGGTGCCTGAGTGCAGCAGAGCTCCTGGGTATCAGAGTGGGGAAGCCGGCTGCAGAGACGGAGCCGAGGCACGGGCTCTCAGCTCGGGGTTGCCATAAACTGTGATCGGTGACAGTCAGGCCACTGCTCCTCCAGCAGGGACCCAACAAGCGGCAGAGCCGGGGAGACTCCCCTTCCTCCCCCGGGAGGAGCGGCACAGGAGCGCACCCCAGGGATCTGCTGGGTTTGGAGACTCCACACGGGGTCAGGTGCTAGAGATAGAAATGCTCAGTCACAGGCAAGGTGAGCACGGAGTGTGGCCAGAGACCAGGGAGACGGGAGTGATTGACTGCTTTTCTCTGGGGGCTCACTGAGTAGCAGGACCCCAAGTTCTCGACTCCTCCGTGAGGAGATCGGGAGGCCTCCATTTTCACTCTTGTCCTCCAAAGCTGTAGGGAAAGCTTGCAGGGAACAAAAGCTCCTGAGAGCAAACCCGAGCAGATTACTTAGCCCGGACAAGCAAGGGCAGGGCAATTCCACCTCCAGCAAAGACATTTGGGAACCACGGCAACAGGGCCCTCCCCCAGAAGATCAGCAAGAACAGCCAGCCAAGACCAAGTTTACCGATCAATGAGAACGGCAGAACTCCAATGCTAGGGGAATACTGCACATATAATTCATGGCTTTTTTTTCCCCATGATACTTTAGTCTTTCAAAGTTAATTTTTTTTTTACTTTCTTTATCTTTTTTTTTATTTTTCTTTTTCCCTTTTTCAACCAACAATTTATCAACCCATTTTTAAAAAATCTTTTTTATTTTTCATTTTTAGAATCATAATCTATCCCTTCATAGTAGTTAACCTTATTTTTGGTATACATATATAAGTTGTTCTCTCTTTAAAATTTTGGGATAGTTTCTTCTAACAGACCGATATATACCCTAAATCTCTAGTGTATGGCTTTGTTCTAGTCTCCTGCCTGATCACATTCTCTACCTTCTTTTTTTTTAAATCCTCTTCTTTCTTTTTTCAACCAACTTCTTATCTTATCAATTCCTTTTATAAAATGTTTTATAATTTTCATCTTCACAGCCATATTCCATCCCTTCATTGTATTTACCTTTATTTTTGTACATATATATCTTTAAAATTTTGAGAGACACCTTCTCCTAACACCCCAAAATATGCCCAAAATCTAGTGTGTGGCACTGATCTATGCACCAACCTGATCATATTTGATCATATTCTTTTTATTTTATCTTTTTCTTTTTCTTTTTTCTTTTTTCTTTCCCTTTCTTTCCCCCTGGTTTCAGGTCTCTTCTGATTTGTTTAGTGTATATTTTTCTGGGGTCGTTGTTACACTGATAAGCATTTTGTTCTCTCATTCATCTATTGTGCTCTGGACAAAATGACAAGATGGAAAAAATCACCTCATAAAAAAAGAACAAAAGGCAGTACCAACTGCCAGGGACCTAATCAATACAGACATTAGTAAGATGTCAGAACTAGAGTTCAGAATGACGATTTTGAAGATACTAGCTGGGCTTGAAAAAAGCATGGAAGATATTAGAGAAACCCTTTCTGGAGAAATAAAAGAACTACCATCTAACCAGGTCAAAATCAAAAAGGCCATTAATGAAGTGGAATAAAAAATGGAGGCTCTAACTCATAGGATAAATGAGGTAGAAGAGAGAATTAGTGCTATAGAAGACCAAATGATGGAAAATAAAGAAGCTGAGAAAAAGAGAGATAAACAACTACTGGATCACGAGGGCAGAATTCGAGAGATAAGTGATACCATAAAATGAAACAATATTAGAATAATTGGAATCCCAGAGGAAGAAGAAAAAGAGAGAGGGTCAGAAGGTATACTGGAGCAAATTATAGCAGAGAACTTCCCTAATTTGGGGAAGGAAACAGGCATCAAAATCCAGGAAGCACAGAGAACCTCCCTCAAAATCAATAAAAATAGGTCAACACTCTGACATATAATAGTAAAACTTATGAGTCTCAGAGACAAAGAGAAAATCCTGAAAGCAGCTCAGAAGAGATCTGTAACCTACAATGGTAGAAACATTAGATTGGCAACAGACCTATCCACAGAGACCTGGCAGGCCAGAAAGGACTGGCATGATATCTTCAGAGCAATAAATGAGAAAAATATGCAGCCAAGAATACTATATCCAGCTAGGCTGTCATTGAAAATAGAAGGAGAGATAAAAAGCTTCCAGGACAAACAAAAACTAAAGGAATTTGCAAACACGAAACCAGCCCTACAAGAAATATTGAAAGGGGTCCTCTAAGCAAAGAGAGAGGCTAAAAGTAACATAGACCAGAAAGGAACACAGACAATATAAAGTAATAGTCACCTTACAGGCAATACAATGGCACTAAATTCATATCTTTCAGTAGTTACCCTGAATGTAAATAGGCTAAATGCCCCAATCAAAAGACACAGTGTATCAGATTGGATAAAAAAGCAAGACCCATCGATATGCTGTCTGCAAGAGACTCATTTCAGACCCAAAGACACCCCCAGATTGAAAGTGAGGGGGTGGAAAATATTTTCCATGCTAACGGACACCAAAAGAAAGCTGGGGTGGCAATCCTTATATCAGACAAATAGATTTTAAACCAAAGCTATAATAAGATATGAGGAAGGACACTATATCATACTTAAAGGCTCTATTGAACAAGAGTATCTAACAACTGTAAACATCTATGCCCCCAAAAGGAGAGCAGCCAATTATATAAGCCAATTAATAACAAAAGCAACAAAACACATCAACAATACAGTAATAGTGGGGTACATTAACACCCCCTCACTGAAATGCACAGATCATCCAAGCTAAAGACCAACAAGGAAATAAAACTTTAAAAGACACACTGGATAAATTGACTTCACAGATACATTCAGAACATTCCATCCCAAAGCAAAAGAATATACATTTTTCTCTAGTGCCCATGGAACAGACTCCAGAATAGATCACATCCTAGGTCACAAATCAGGTCTCAACCATACCAAAAGATTGGGATCATTCCCTGCATATTTTCAGACCACAAGCTTTGAAAGTAGAACTCAATCACAAGAGGAAAATTGGAAAGAACTCAATTACACGGAGTCTAAAGAGCATCCTACTAAGGAATGAATGGGTCAACCAGGAAATTAAAGAATTAAAAAAATTCATTAAAACAAATGAAAATGAAAACACAACTGTTCAAAATCTTTGGAATGCAGCAAAGGCAGTCCTAAGAAGAGTGTATATAGCAATAGAAGCCTTTCTCAAGAAATAAGAAAGGTCTCAAATACACAACCTAACCCTACACCAAAAGGAGCTGGAGAAAGAACAGCAAATAAAGCCTAAACCCAGCAGGAGAAGAGAAATAATAAAGATCAGAGCAGAAATCAATGAAATAGAAACCAAAAGAACAGGAAAACAGATCAACGAAACTAGGGGCTCGTTCTTTGAAAGAATTAGTAAGATTGATAAACCCCTGGCCAGACTTACCATAAAGAAAAGAGAAGGGGCCCAAATAAATAAAATCATGAATGAAAGAGGAGAGATCACAACCAACACCAAAGAAATACAAACAATTATAAAAACATATTATAAGCAACTATATGCCAGCAAATTAGATAACCTGGAAGAAATGGGTGCACTCCTAGAGATGTATCAACTACCAAAACTGAACCAGGAAGAAATAAAAAACCTGAACAGACCTATAACGACTAAGGAAATTGAAGCAGTTATCAAAAATCTCCCAACAAACAAAAGCCCAGGGCCAGATGGTTTCCCAGGGGAATTCTACCAAACTTTTAAGGAAGAATTAGTACCTATTCTTCTGAAAGTGTTCCAAAAAACAGAAATGGAAGGAAAACTTCCAAACGCATTTTATGAGGCCAGCATTACCTTGATCCCAAAACCAAACAAAGACCCCATCAAAAAGGAGAATTACAGACCAATATCCTTGATGAACATGGATGCAAAAATTCTCACCAAAGTACTAGCCATAGGATCCAACAGTACATTAAAAGGATTATTCACCACAACCAAGTGGGATTTATCCCTGGGCTGCAAGGTTGGTTCAACATCCGCAAATCAATCAATGTGATACAATACATTAATAAAAGAAAGAACAAGAACCATATGATCCTCTCAATAGATGCAGGAAAACCATTTGACAAAGTACAACATCCTTTCTTGATCAAAACTCTTCAGAGTATAGGGATAGAGGATACATTCCTCAATATCATAAAAGCCATCTATGAAAAAGCCACAGCAAATATCATTCTCAAGGGGGAAAAGCTGAGAGCTTTCCCCCTAAGGTCAGGAACGCGGCAGGGATGTCCACTCTCACCACTGCTATTCAACATAGTATTAGAAGTCCTAGCCACAGCAATCAGACAACAAAAAGAAATCAAACGCATCCGAATCGGCAAAGAAGTCAAACTCTCAATGTTTGCAGATGATGTGATACTTTATGTGGAAAACCCAAAAGACTCCACCCCAACACTGCTAGAACTCATACAGGAATTCAGTAAGGTGGCAGGACATAAAATCAATGCACAGAAATCAGTGGCATTCCTATACACCAACAAGACAGAAGAAAGAGAAATTAAGGAGTCAATCCCATTTACAATTGCACGCAAAACCATAAGATACCTAGGAATAAATCTAACCAAAGAGGCAAAGAATCTGTACTCAGAAAACCATAAAATACTCATGGAAGAAATTGAGGAAGACACAAAGAAATGGAAAAACATTCCATGCTCATGGATTGGAAGAACAAATATTGTGAAGTTGTCAATGCTACCTCGAGCAAATCTACACATTTAATGCAATCCCTATCAAAATACCATCAACTTTTTTCAAAGAAATGGAACAAAGAATCCTAAAATTTATATGGAGCCAGAAAAGACCCCGAATAGCCAGATGAATGTTGAAAAAGAAAAGCAACGCTGGTGGCATCACAATTCTGGACTTCAAGCTCTATTACAAAGCTGTCATCATCAAGAAAGTATGGTACTGGCATAAAAACAGACACATAGATCAATGGAATAGAATAGAGAGCCCAGAAATGGACCCTCAATTCTATGGTCAGCTAATCTTTGACAATGCAAGAAAGAATGTCCAATGGAAAAAAAAAAAAACAGTCTCTTCAACAAATAGTGTTGGGAAAATTGGACAGCCACATGCAGAAGAATGAAACTGGACCATTTCCTTACATCACACACAAAAATAGACTCAAAATGGTTAAAAGACCTAAATGTGAGACAGGAGTCCATCAAAATCCTAAAGGAGAACACAGGCAGCAACCTCTTTGACCTCAGCCGCAGCAACTTCTTCCTAGAAACATTGCCAAAGGCAAGGGAAGCAAGGGCAAAAATGAACTGTAGGGACTTCATCTGATAAAAAGCTTTTGCACAGCAAAAGAAACAGTCCACAGAACCAAAAGACAACCGACAGAATGGGAGAAGATATTTGCAAATGACATATCAGATAAAGGGCCCGTATCCAAAATCTATAAAGAACTTATCAAACTCAACACCCAAAGGGCAAATAATCCAATCAAGAAATGGGCAGAAGACAAGAACAGACACTTTTCCAAAGAAGACATCCAAATGGCCAACCGACACAAGAAAAAGTGCTCAACATTGCTCGGCATCAGGCAAATCCAAATCAAAACCTCAGTGAGATACCACCTCACACCAGTCAGAATGGCTAAAATTAACAAGTCAGGAAACAACAGATGTTGGCAGGGATGCGGAGAAAGGGGAACCCTCCTACACTGTTGGTGGGAATGCAAGCTGGTGCAGCCACTCTGGAAAACAGTATGGAGGTTCCTCAAAAAGTTGAAAATAGGGGGGTGGAGGGATGGGTTAGCCTGGTGATGGGTATTAAAGAGGGCACATTCTGCATGGAGCACTGGGTGTTATGCACAAACAATGAATCATGGAACACTACATCAAAAACTAATGATGTAATGTATGGTGATTAACATAACAATAAAAAATTATTAAAAAAAAAAGTTGAAAATAGAGCTACCCTATGACCCAGCAATTGCACTACTGGGTATTTACCCCAAAGATATAAATAGAGGGATCCGAAGGGGTATGTGCACCCCGATGTTTATAGCAGCAATGTCCACAATAGCCAAACTGTGGAAAGAGCTGACATGTCCATTGACAGATGAATGGATAGAGAAGATCTGATATATATATATATATATATATATATATATACATACATACATATACACACAGTGGAATATTATGCAGGCACCAAAAGGAATGAAATCTTGCCATTTGCAATGACGTGGATGGAACTGGAGGGTGTTATGCTGAGCGAAATAAGTCAATCAGGGAAAGACATGTATCATATGACCTCACTGATAAGAGGAATTCTTAATCTCAGGAAACAAACTGAGTGTTGCTGGAGTGGTGGGGGGTGGGAGGGATGGGGTGGCTGGGTGATAGACATTGGGGAGGTATGTGCTATGGTGAGTGCTGTGAATTGTGTAAGACTGTTGAATCACAGCTCTGTACCTCTGAAATAAATAATACATTATGTGTTAAAAAAAAAAAGAAGATAGTAGGAAGGGAAAAGGAAGGGGGAAAATCGGACGGGGAGACGAACCATGAGAGACTATGGACTCTGAAAAACAAACTCAGGGTTCTAGAGGGGAGGGGGGTGGGGCGATGGGTTAGCCTGGCGATGGGTGTTAAAGAGGGCACATTCTGCATGGAGTACTGGGTGTTATATGCAAACAATGAATCATGGAACGCTACATCAAAAAATAATGACATAATGTATAGTGATTAACATAACATAATAAAATTAAATTAAAAAAAGAATAAAGAAAAGAAAAAAAATTTTTAAATGATTTTCCTTTTTAAATGAAAGGATTAATGCTATACTGACATACATTTAATCAAAAAATTTGCAACCAGATCTTACCTATAGATTCCAGGTTATATTTTGAAATCTTTAACTAAGCTATAAGGAATGCCTTAACCTATGTACATTTTCTTGAATGATCGCTTAAGTGAATCTCCTTTGTGCTCTGCATATTTTTTTTTTTCTTAAGTATCAGCAGAAACTAGTTCAGTTGTAACATTTAATCAGGTAACTAAAGAAAAAGGAGGGAGAACTGAAGCTCAACTAATTATTTGCCAGAAAAATACCTTAGAAATGCTTCCACATTATTTCTACCTGATCAAACACTTGTTCTAGAAAACATAATATGTGGATACAGATGTCCTTGTAGACTCATTTGGGCATTGAGACTGTTGTTTTCCTCTCATGATGTTTGATACAGAAAAGCAAATGTTTCATTAGGCACTATCCTTTTTCCTACCTGTCTGCTACATGACCTTTGGTCTTGGTTAGCATAATAAAGAATTACATTTATCTCTGTGTATCCACAAATATACTCTTGAGACCAATAAAATGGCATATGGCTTAACTGAGTCATCTGTTCAATCATAATTATTATTAGCTAAATATGTTCAGCCTGTTGGAAGTTGACAAGAGTCCATGTTGCTCTTTGGACTCGGGTTATGATGTTGTTCTGTTGCTTGGTTTAGGTTTAGTTACATTCAGTTTTTCCCATTTTCCTAATAGTATATACTTTAGCAGTTTCTGTAGCACAGTGTCAGAGTTTTTGTTTCTTTATTTGATTTTTCAAAAATAACCACAGTAAGAATGAAAGTGGGATTAATTCAAAGTGATTTTTTTCTTTTATCAATAAAGGAGTGTGTTATCGAAAGACTGGTGGACTCTTGTCTACTCTACTAATAAACATTAGCATATCTTTAGCAACAAACCTGGGATTGTCTTTAAAAGAATGTTAGCAATTGACATTAAATCTATATAATAAAATACTATTCTGCATTAATTTGAGAGCTGAGTAGAGAACAACACTAGGCACATGACAGTGATTGGTACAGGAAAAGCAAAGAATGTATACACATTCACTCTGAAACAGTGGACCAGTGCCAGGCACACACCAGGGTCTTGATAAATACATACAGAATCAATGAGAAAGGAGAGAATGGCAGGCAGTGACAGAGGCAGAAAATCAAGCCAAAATTATGTTCTCAGTCTCCAAGTAGAAGATGCCAGGATGCAAGTCCAACAAGTATCAGATCGTGGGCTATGAATTGGAGCCAATACGAGAAACTCTCAGTGACAAATGGTTCATCAGGAGATGTGATCTCATGAAGAAACTCTGAGCGGGAGTGACTCAATTCACTGAGCCATATCTGGTTGGCCTCAAATTATTTTTGTTTGTTTGCTTGTTTGTTTAAGGGAGCCGGGTAAGCCCATTGCTAATTAAGCGGTAGACACTCATGAAAATATAATGTATGGTAAATGTCTTTCATCTGAAAACTCCACCAAGAAAGTAATTAAAGTGGTTGTTTCTGTATGCTTGGATTCTATGAGGCCAACCTTCCTGGTAAATAAATATGTTCATTCTCATATGGACTAGTGCTTCTGAAAATCCGAGGGCTACTCACACAGTTCCTGATGAAGAGAGTAGACCCACCACAAGACTTTTTAAGCATTATTTTCTAATGATAGGTTTATGCATCACTTAATCAACACTGACATTTTAAGAACTTGATAATCTTAAATTAGTTTAAGAATGCTGAGCCACTCACCTAAGTGTAGAAGAGGAAAAAATTTTCCTCAACCCTCTTAGGAGCCATGACTGTGCATGAAAAATAAAACAACAGATTAATGGGAGAAAAGCACCCAAATTTATTTAATCTAAGTCTTACATGACCTGAGAGGCTAATAAGACCTAAAGAAATGGCAAGATCCACTTGCTTTTATATTAGGTTGAACAAAGTAAAGCAATTGTGGAACTGTGCCTAACTCTGCGGGGAGGCTGAAAGAAAATAAGAATTATTGAACAAGGTCCGTTTGTATAGAATTCTCGCAGTCCCAACATCTAGTGCTTGAAGATAAAAGTGTCTTTATTCCTCCCAATACAGAAGGGTGCCTTGAACATAGGAGTTGTATCTCCTGCTTTCAGGAAAAGTCCGAGTGCCCTGGTTGTACCTGCTGTTTCTCAAGCACCGTTGTTTCAAAATAACCAGTATGACCAAGTGTCATATTTGGGGGTGATGCGCTCTGAGCTCCTTCAGAAGCAACAAGCTTCTCAAACATTTCCACCAAGTAATCCTAAGACTGGAGGAGAGTGTAAGTTTGATCCCAGAGGAGGGAAGAGGTTTCTGAGAAGACCCTACAAACTATCAGTGTTTTCTCAATTTCCCCTTAATTTCTATGGTACTATATCATTTTCTTCAGAACATATCCACTTGAAAATATAAAAATAGTAAAGGCTTTAGGAAGACACACCATGTTATTCTCACTTTATATGTGATAGTTGCACTTGTGCATAAAATCAAGGACCTTTATACCTCAGTTTCTGAGAAAGCCATTTCTGACTTGGCCCATAGCTGATAAAACCACATGATCAATTACGAGGAAAACTTCTTTGCAATATACATTGAAAAGGATATGTCATTCATCATTTCTCAGGCTTTTTCCTATTAAATGGTGTCTTGCACAGATAAAATATAGCTGAGGATATGAATATGGACATAGGTCAGAGGTTTGTGGTTTGGCTGTGCACTGCGTGGCCCAGTGTTAAAATACTTATTCAGCAAAGATAAGTGTATCAGTTACCTATGGCTCCTGTAACCAGTGACCACCAACTTAGTGGCTAAAACAACCCAAATTTATTTTCTTCCCTTCTGGGGTTCAGAACTATGAAATGGGTCTTGCTGGTCAAAATTAAGGTGTCTGCAAGTCTTTTTAGAGGCTCGAGGGGAGAATCTGCTTTTTGACCCTTTCCAGCTTTTCTATCTGTACCCATTGCTTCATTTAAGGCCCTTTCCTCTGAAGCCATCAATGGACAGTTGGACTTTTGCCGAGGCCCCATCCCTCTCACTTTTCTGCCTCCCTCTTCTCCATTTAAGGACCCTGTGATTACATTGTGCTCACCCAGAAAATCCAGAACAATCTCCTTATTTTACAATCAGCTGTTAACAACCCTAGTTCCACCTGTACCTCAATTCCATTTTGCTATATAATATAACATATTTACAGGTCCCAGGATTAGGACATGGACATCTTTGGGGAGCCGTTATTCTGCCCGCCATGCTAAAGTTTGAGCCAACATCACCATTAAAATTGAACTCCTGGGCGTTAGAAAAAAAATCTGTAATTTTGTGAAAAAAATAATTATTGAGATTTATTTCTAAAAATCTATCGGTAAAATTTTTCAAGTTTTACACTGTAACACAAAAACGCTCATTTCTTCGTTTAAAAAATTAATAGTTTGGTATTTTTCCTGTGTCTTATGTGACCTTAAAGAAATTGCATACCTGAAATTCTAAAACAGTAATTAAAAGTTATTTTATTGGCTCTAATGTTAAAATAATTCTTTTAGAATTATGATACCTCACTTGGTTTTTCTACAACACATTTGCATTTATTTTTATAAGCAGTAATTATCACAAGCAGGATTTAATATTCTTCAAGATAGGCTTCATGTGGAAGCTTTCTAGAAGTAACATAATCTTAGGTCCTACCCACTGAATCAGAATCTTAATGTTTACAAGATCCCTGGCTGATTTGTGAGCAGATTAAAGTATGAAAAACAGTGCTCTAACAGTCTCTTACTTAATGTAAACATTTATATTAGCTGTCAGTATGTTTCCCTGTTTACTTAACTGTTTAAAAGGCCTTCATTAATATTTTGTGCATAAAATTAACAGCTTTCATAATCACAGTTTTGTTCGTACAATAAAAAAATAAACATTTCGACTTCACATCATTAATATAATTTTCAATCTCTAGAGACAGAGAAGGACTAATACTCTGAGTTACATCTAGAATGTTCACCTATATTTGAAAGTGAATATAGAGGCAATTACACCAGGGAGCTGAATGATATGCCTTGTTTTATCACTGAACTGGGTAGACTAATTGGATTTGAAAGTATCCTAAAAAGTCTCAATGGTTGACTACACACAAATTTTAAAATTCTGGGAATTATATTATTGAAACAGGCATTTGCTTACTCTGCGTTCCGAAAGCCAAGGATAAAGCCAAGGCTACAGTAGATTTTAGCATAACACTGAAGCTGAAACTGAACTGTGGTGTGTGTGCATGTGTGTGCATTTGTAGCTTTTCTTGTCCTTTAGCACTGATTTGGAAAGGAAACAAATCAAAGTAAACAATAACAAAAATTAATCAACTTAACTCCCCAGGCACTGTTTGGCTGCTTTCTTGAGAACAAATCAAATTTAATAGGAAATTCTAATGTTGTCCTTACATATATGAGAGGCTGTCAAATAAAAGGGGAATGAGAAATGCATGGTAAAGCCCTCAGGGGTAAAATGGAGACCAATGTGAAGAAGTTATAGGAAGAAGGATTTCATTCATCTTAAGAAATAATTTTCCCACCATCCAAGAGAGCTGTCCAAGGATGAGATGGGCTGCCTTGGGACCTAATGAATTATGTTCTGGTGAAGGTGTTTAGCTTCAGGAGGAATGACCTTTTGAAATGAGCACTGCAGAAGGGATTCCAGTTTCATTTGGATGATTAATAACAATGGCTAACATTTATTGAGCCCTTCCTAAGAGTCTGGCACAAGGCAGATGCAACTTACAACCTCAATTTGCTTACTCACAAATCCATTAGATGGGTGCCACTGTTTTCCCAATTTTAAACAGAGGCCTGGAGAAGTGAAAGGACCTCGTCTAAATTATGCAAGTCATGAGTGGTAAGGACAGAATTTGAATCCAAGTCCCTCAGATTATAGATACTTAGAATGAAGCGGAATAGACTTGGACCCTCATTGTCCCTCAACCAGAACAATGTTTCCTGCTAAGTTGTGCTAAAAAGCATAGGATTACCCTAACTTTTAAGAATGACACTTTACATTTTACTGCTTCTTAGTTTTTTGACATGAGTAAATCACTCACTATTTCTCAATACAATTTGTGGACATAGGTGTGTATATGTGTATCTCTAGATACAGGTGATAGATAACAGAGATGAGAAAGTAGGGGTTGGCCTACCTACTGCACAGTGATTGAGAGCATTAAACAGGTTCATGGAAAGCAACTCAAGAGCACGTGGTTTAGAAGAAATTCAAGAAGTGTCTGTTGAATGAATGTACAAATGAATAAACTTTCCATTCTTAACATATCATGTAACAGAATTTTGAAGCCAAGAAAAAAAAAACATTATTTGGCCCATTATTTTATGTTAGATTTATTAAATGCCACAGAAATTTGTAGCTGAGTAAAATGAGAAACGTGGGCTGGGTGAGGTTTTGTGATCAATTTGAACTAGAATTAACCAGCAGTTCTATCAGCTATAAAGTGCTCCACCTGTTACTTTAAATTACAGTCTTGGTAATGGTTTCCTTAAAGTATACATCATCTGTTCAGTCTGGTAAATGCATTCACCCTGCATTATATTTTTAAAAAAGGCAAAGCAATAATTTCCAGGCTTTAAATTACTCTTACAGATAGTGATGGAGTTTTGCCAGATCTAAATCTTCATAGTATAATAAAAAAAAAAAAAAAACCTCAGTTCCATTTAAGTGCAATGAAGTAATTCTCTGTATAAAAACAGAGGAACACATTTTGTCTTCCTACATACGTAATTATTAAAACAAAGAAACTGTTAATATTATAAGATCAAGGGCATTTAAAATAAAATAAAGGCTTTTCTCAGTCAATGTAGAAGGAAACAGATGGTGAGAAGAATTCCAAATGGATCCCAATAACTTATCTTTCTGGTGACTGGCGGTTGTGGCTGGATTTTCTGTCTCTCATGTTTCCTCATTTTGCTCCCTCATTCTCTCCAATGCCAAAAAGTCAAATCCTTCCATCACCTGGTTCCAACCTTCCTTTTTAATTTAACTAATTTATTTCATTATTTCCTTTAGCATTTGCAAAAGTGACCTATTGTTTTTGCTACCTCGTAGTCATCCTCTATGTGGCCATGACTCCCTTATTTTGCTTTTTTGGAGCTCCCCTCCCCTCCTCTGCGTGCTAATTTCTCACCTTCTCACCTATTCCAGGGATATTCTCATGCAAAGCATTCAGGCTTGGCAGGAACGTGAGAGTCTTCTGGCCATTGTGATGGTTTAAGGATGACCATCCTTAAATGACCTGGAAGAAGGCATGCTCTTTCTACTGGTCCTCAACTGGGAGGTTTTAGATACCCCATGGTTCCTGAGAGGTGGTGGAAATATAGAGACAGAGTCTTAACATTACAAGAGTAACACTTGAGCATTTACAATGTGGCAGGCGCTGTTGTGAGCACTACACACTTGTAAGATACAACATTTGGTTGATTGCAACAATCATATTCTCATTTTATAGTCCAGGAAACTGAGGTACAGTTTTTAGGGGTGTCAAAGAACACACAGTTATCGAGGGGCAGAGCTGGGGTTTATGTATTTTTTTAAGATTTTATTTATCTGAGAGAGAGAGAGCACATGAGAAGGGGGAGGGTAAGAGGGAGAAGCAGACACCCTGCCGAGCAGGGAGCCCGATGCAGGACTTGATCCAGGGACTCCAGGATCATGACCTGAGCCGAAGGCAGTCGCTTAACCAACTGAGCCACCCAGGCGCCCAGAGAGCTAGGGTTTAGACCTGAGAGGGTGGCTTACCTTAATCACTACCTTGTCTGGCCTCGTCAGGTGCCATCATCTGAGCTGAAGCCAGTTGGATCGAGTGGATTTTATTTCATTGAACTAAAAAATCCCACTGAGACATTTGACGTGGGTTTGCCATCACAGCAAAAACCCAAATCAGTCTCCTCAGAAACAAAATGTGTATCATGAGTTTCACTCTTCATATTTACTGACTTTGCAAATACTCCACCAGATCTATTCTTTCTAGCTGAGAGTTTTCTACTCAGTCCCATTTCGAGCAGGAAGCTTTTCCTTGCCCACTCCAGTCTAGGATTGCTCCCTACTTTGCACTTATAAACCTCCACCAACATAGGGCTGCTGGTTACCTCCTTCACATTATTGAATTTTTTTGTTCCTTCTCATGTCTCTATCATTTTTCTCCCAAATGAAATATATGTTCTTAAGGTAAAGGCCAAGACCATGTATTATTTTTCTCTGATTCCTCAGAGCAAATCCTACAAAATTGGTACCTAACAAATATGTTAGTTGTCAGATTATCAAAGCTAGTCATGGTGCATAGAAAAAAACCAGGGTTTGGCTTAGGGATTATGTACTGGGCATTTTAAAATGAAAATCCCTTTTATAAGGAACTCCTCTAGCTTCAATTTTGCTTTTGCATTATATACATCTAATGATCTGGTAATATTGCTAATTACTGCATAGTTTTTCCTATATTAAGAATCAATTCTCATGTCCTCAAATATCTGGTAAATCTTTCCTCCTAGTGGACCACAGCTCATCTCTACAGCATTGCAAGAGTTCTTCATAGTTGCATAGCACTCTGGGGTTTACACTATGTAGAATGTTGTTCCATCTTATCCTCCCAACAACATTGTGAGGTCAATACTATTACTTCTCTGATATAGTCAAGGAAAATTAGATTCAAGGATACATGACAGCCAGTGTGTAGACATCTACCATTATAATGTAAACCTTTACACATACACCTGAACTCATTCTACTCTTCTATTTTATTATTTTGTGGCCAGGAGAGGATCTGTCACATAGTCAGTGCTCAATAAATATGTATTTGTTTGACTGGCTCTTATCTTCCTTCATTCTTAAAGATACATTCAGTGTGTTATGCTGAATACTACAATATACAATGAGATGCTATAACAAACAGACATTTCTACAGTCCCCAAGGAATTCATCAGGCAGTCTGTACAGAAATGATCTATTATAAACACATACATGTCCTTTTCACTCATCAGAGTTGGTGCAGATCTGAATGTATACCAACCACAAGGGCAATGAATAGAAACCAAGCTCACAGTTTGCAAACCAACTTTAAAATTAACAACCTAAACTTAGAAATTGCTCATTGAATCCCTGCTGTCTAATTTTGATTCTGGAGCACGACAAAGATGAAGACTTGCACCATTCAGTGCTTCTAAATAGTGATGATAATTTCAAAGCTTGGAAGGTGTAACTTAAAGTGTGAGCTCTCTCTCAGAGGAGAGGAGAACCAGCACACTGGGATTTAGAACTGGACACATCTACGTGCATCGACAAGAATTGTAAGCACATATATTAACTGAGTTCCAGAAATCAATAATTCAGAAGCATTCATGACTCATAACTTTAGTAAAAGATGTTTCTTTAAGGGCTAATTCATTCTTATACTTCTTTTATAAACTGGTAAGTAAATTGGGTGCCTAGGTGGCTCAGTCAGTTCAGCATCCAATTCTTGATTTCGCCTCAGGTCATGATCTCGGGGTCCTGAGCTCTAGCTCCATGTCAGTGCAGAGTCCACTTGAGATTCTCTCTCTCCCTTTCCCTCTGCCCCTCCCCTCCTCTAAAATAAATTAACAAATCTTTAAATAAAATAAACTGGTAAGTAAAAAATGGGCCTATTAATTCAAGTATAATCTAGCATCCTTCTCCACCACACCATGCCCTGAATATTTTGACTTAAATATATATTTCCCTCTGTTTCCACAATTCCTCTGCTCTCTTTCATCCTCCACCATTAGAGCCATGTCACTTTGTCCTGATCTTTAACGATTATCGATGACTGTCGCTGGATTGCAGCTTGTGTCCTCAAAAGCAGGAGGTGGTGTGTTAATTGCCTGAAAAGATTCCAACTCCTCCACTTGGCCTGCTGTCTCTCTCTTTTTTGCTTTTCTACCAAAATGCTTTCTTTACTCTGCTTCCACAGAGCTGGATCGGTCACTAACCGGCCATAGCTGTGTACTCATATTTTGCCAGCAAACCTGAAAAGGCCAATCTCAGGTGACAACAAACTGGGACAGCTTCCCAAGTTCGTTTGCTTTTCCATCACAAGTTCAATCTTCCTAAATTCCACTTCAGATGGAATCCCCACCTGAGTTCTACTCCAGATCAGACCCAAGAACATCAGAAACATTCACAGAAATTACATTTGTTTGTACAGCTGTTTGGAACTGTTCTCACTGTATTTAGATTCTTTCATAATCTCTTGGTCAGGGAGCTACAAGTTCAAATGGCTAATATTGAATTAAGCATAAATGATGCAGTAGAATGTAGAAGACATCAATTTTACCATTCCCTGGCCATTTCCAAATTCCTTCTAGTGTAGTGCTCTGAGTACCATACCTTTATTGTATTTGATCTTTCAACCTCTTTTATCTAATCATTCTGTCTGATTCTTTCATCCATTCTGTATTAATTTAAAGAATTGACAGTAGATTTGAGGTTCTAACCTTCAAGTTTGGAATCTACTCAACATTATTCTTATTTATATTTCCTTATTTATAGTGTCTCTTCAGGGCTAACATCTTACCTCAGGTTTAGGGGTTGTGACTCAAATTAACTTTTATTCATAGACAATGTATATTGTTTTAATATCAAACTCTCAAGGTCTATGTAAGAGAATTGGCCTTTATTTGATATTAGTATCAAATATGTTAGGATATTTTAAGACTAACAGGGGTTTTTTGTTGTTTTTTAAAGATTGATTGATGATTGATTTTAGAGAGAGAGAAAGCACAAGCAGGGGATGGGGCAGAAGAAGAGGGAGAGAGAGAGAGAGAGAGAGAGAGAAGCAGACTCCTCACTGAATGCAGAGCCCAACTTGGGGCTCGATCTCATGACCCAGGGCTCGATTTCATGACCCTGAGATCATGACCTGAGCCAAAATCAAGAGTCAGACACTTAACCAACTGAGCCACCCATGCTCCCCAAGATTAACAGGTTTAATATATAAATAGTTTTATAAATAAAAATTACAGTAACAAACAAACCTGAGGGAAGTTAAATGATCTGTTATGGAAATGAAAAAACAGTGGGGTCCAATCTTGGGTGAAAGGGTCTGTTCAAACAGGAGCACCCTAATGGCCTTGCATGCCTCCCTCTAGGCTACATGGGCAAGGCTCACCACGGTCTTCCTGGAGTCTTGGCACATCTCCCTGCAATTTCTGCTGCAGCCGGTGAAGGTAAGCAGTCTGGTGAGTAGCTGCCTCATCCCCCACCTCAGGCTGGAGATGCAGAGTTCCATGTGAGTCTGCAAAACTGCTTGGCTATAGTTTAGTGTTGGCTTCTCAATGGAAGAGAAACTGCTCATGCTGTCTCTCATATGGCCTCTCCGGTTCAGAGTCATCCTGTTGGACCAGGAACATGGAGAGCAAACACCACACTGATCTTGACTTTGCTGTCTGTGTATAAGTGATAAACCGTTGGAATCCATTCGGGCTCATTGTCTCCTTAACAGCCAAATGTAACAGCTGTAGTAGTAATCCTGGTGGCCCTGTTAATCACCCTGCTACAGTGTATGACTACTTTACCACTTAGCACAGAAATTTCAATCGCCTTGAAGTATATGCTGTTTTTAATAAATCAATATTACATAATTGGATCTCACAGTGGATGGCTAACCACTACATATTGTTCACATTTGTAGGCACCACAGTATTGAGTCTTCTCATTTCTGGCCCTTCTTTAGTTGTGACTTCCTCCCTCTATGCTGCGTAACTTCATATTTTCTCTTAACTTAATTGATAATGTAATTGTTTTTTTTCACATCTCTCTCTACCCAGTGTAATTAGTTATTCACATTAGAATTATTTGTTTCTGTATCCCAGATTCAGCAGAGTATAATTGATGAATGAATGAATGAATGAACAAGAGTAGCTGCTAATCTTCATTTCATGTTTCCTAAGTCCCATATACTTTCTAAGTCACTTAATTATTTATCACTGTAACTCCAGAAGTTTGGTACTAGTTTTATAGATGATGAAATTTAGACAAAGAAATGTTATTAGCCCAAGATAAGACTGAATGTTATTATTAATAAGTAAGTAAATAAAATATTTTATCAAAAAAAATGCTAGGGAAGTTTTTTTGACTTGCATTTATATTTCATAAACTTTTTTAATTGAAACACTCCATCCATAATATCTTCTTTGCAATATTATAACAATTATATTCTAATTCATTTTTGTTTCAGTGCAGTACCAAATTGGGCTGCTCAGATTTTAAGTCATATATATACATATATATGAATATATATTTTATATATACATGAATATATATATATATATTTATATTTTAAATACCATCTTAAAAGGTATCACAGGTCACATAAGTCACATTTTGGCCATTCACACAAGAATTCAATTAAAGCAAATCCCAATATACACATGACTCCATAGATTAAAGTTTATAAATATATGTACACCCATTATCAGAAAGTGGTGAAGTGAAGGAAGCACTGTCTTTTCCAGATGGTGCCCTGAAAACTTTGTTATTTATTCTATCTTTCTAAGATCTGCTTACTGGCTTCACAGAAATTCAAACTCAAATTAAGCACCAGAAATATCAGTGAATGAGAGTGACTTTCTTTTTTTTTTAAGAGAGAGAGAGATGGGGGAGAGGGCAGAGGGAGAGAGAGAATCTTAAGCAGGCTCCATGCCCAGCACAGAGCCTGATGCAGGGCTTGATCCCATGACACTGAGACCTGAGCTGAAATCAAGAGTCAGACACTTAACTGACTGAGCCACCCAGCTACCCCTGAGAGTGATTTTATGTTCAAATGATACAGTTTTTATTATCCTTTCAAATATTAAAACAACAAAATTTTGGTGCACTTTAGGAATCTGAGGAAGGTAGTATTTTGGCAAAATTGTGTACACAACATAAGTCAACATTTTCTAGTTAGAGTAGTTGAAACATCTGAAGATGTTATGAGTAACCCAAACATGTTTGTAGTGTTTTGCCACAGAAAATGTCAGTGATATACCTCTATAACATTTTTTTGCAAAATACAACAGTTTTTATAAATTAGGTAATATGAATATAATTAAAGTGCCATGTAATATAGCTCATAGCCATGTCAATAACAGAAAACATGGACTAACTTTTTCATGCCATGTGTTTTATGCTGGTAAGGGGAGGGAGGAGGAAAATGTTCCAGATTTTCAGTGACTTTTTCTGGAAATTTATGGAAGAAGCAGATGAATAACATAAGCAGTATCATCTTCTAACATGTTATTATGTATATTATTAACATTTCCCAAAGTAGATTGGAAGAATATGAGTGTTTCTAAGACTCCCTGTTGTTTCAGTATGGCATTATAAGTTGGCAACAAAATGATGGGAAGGTGATATTGTTCCAGTAACACTTGGCCAATGATGACCGGAGCCAACTCTGAAATCTGCTTTCCCTTCCTCACCACAGTATAAATTCTACAGGTCCTTTATTATCAAAATAACAAATTACATCCCTCAAGAAGTTTACTCCAAGTAAATTAATTGAACCTGTATTACCCTAATTTTGAATCCTACATCTTTATATTGCCATGTCCTAAGTATGTGTGTGTGTGTGTGTGTGTGTGTGTGTCTGTGTGTGTCTGTGTGTGTGTGTAAAACCAAAAAATCAATAACTCAGGTTTCCATACAAATTTTTTTGGGAAGATTTCACTTTTTAGAACCATTTCACTCTGTATCACAATTTTATATTCATGTATGTTCACATCACTTTAAAATACCACAGATGGCATGGGACACAGATGGCATGTGTGCTAAGAGAAAGAAATGTTGAACTCAAGGAAGACGTAGTTACCAGTGCACATAATTTAATTCATATTGGTTCTGATTATGTTGGAGGAGAATACATTAGACCCCACATGTTGGATTTCTATAGGAAGTGTCAATGCCATTATGAAAAGCGGAAACAAAGCTCTCTGGGAATCAGTGGTTTACACAGTAATTCTTTCTGAGTAGCTGGCTGCCATTTAAATATACATAGTTTCAGTCTTTTAAAATAATTCCAAGGTTATCTGAAAAAATTGTGACACGAACAGATGATGACTACTAAGTGTTTCACTCATTCAATATGGAAGTACCATAGAGATAATCTGAATCCAACTAGTAGCTGCCATCTTGGCTTGGCACAAGACAATACAAAGGAATGTGTAAAACTTCTTGGGAATTGATAGATCACACAAGGCCAATAATGTTGGTTAAAATTTGTTAGCTCACTAGAACTGATGGTCTGTGAGTATTGTTTTTCAGTCTGAGCCTGCATCTTATAAAGATACGTTGCCAGTCCAAAGGGAAAGGGATCAAAACTGTGTGGGACAATTACTAGACAGCTATTTCTCAAAAGAAAACTCAAAACTCTATGCATAATATTTGTATATAATTCCAGGAAAAAAAAATAGTTGGTCTAGTGATTAATGGGCCTTGTCATTATTTTACAAGCAATTTCTTACAGGTGTGGTTCTATTTTTTTTTAAATATTTCTTTATTTGAGAGAAAGAGCAAGAAGTGAGGGGCAGACTGAGAGGGAAAGGGAGAGAATCTCAAGCGGACTCAATGCCGAGCGTGAAACAGGGCTCAATCCCATGACCCTGAGATCGGGACCTGAGCTGAAATCCAGAGTCAGTTGCTTAACTGACTGAGCCACCCAGGTGTCCCGGTGTGGTTCTATTTTTAATGTGAATATGCTATATTCCCGCCTTTTTTCTTTTTTTTTTGCCATGGGATCATATATGTATCAGTACCACCATTTTATACCACAATAAGGGATTGGTTCTGCTCAAACAGGAAGTATTGATGTTTAAAGAAATTTGTTTGCATGACCATCAGAATGGCCCTTACTTGGTACACTTATTTCTACTGCCAGAGCTGTGTATCTGGGGTCTTAAAATGCTGACTGAGAATGCATTAGGGAAGACAGAAGGGGGAGAAACTAATTTTTAAGTATGTTTGGTAGATGATTTTATTTTGTTTTCTCATTTAAGCCTACTACGACTATGTCAGATTGGGAATTAGCTCTGTTTCATAAGTGTAGAAACTAAACGCCCCAAAATTAATGATTTGCCCAGGTTCAGCGGCAGATGTGTGATTTGAGACCAACGTCTTCTGTCTCCAAAGTATTTCTAGAAGACAGCAATGTTGGTATGCTGGTTGGCCAACATGGGCTCCATCAGTTAAGTTTGGGGAATACTAGGAATACAGCGTAAAAACAAAAGATTAGTTTCTTATACAGTTTGTCAGAATACCTAATATGAGAATGTGCATTATGTATACAAAATATGGGAGAGTGTTTGCCACATTCCCCAAATATAAAATCAGAAAGCTTTTATAAGCAAGGAGCAACTCCAAATAATTAGTGCCCCACAGAACCCACTTCGGGAAATGTCATCTTTTCTTGACGCATGAGTCTGATGAATCTCTTTGAGAGACTAGACCTATGTACATTATTTTATGGAGAAAATATGACACTAAACAGCCTAGGTGTACACTGCCCTTGGGTCAGTATGAACTATATTATCATTATGTGTACCTGTAACTCAGTCACCAGCCTATATTCTGCCTGGACGCTCATTTGCCCTACTGTGTAAGCTTGTTCCTTTCCTTCTTGTGTTCCAAGTTCCTGCATGCTAATTTTTTGCCTTAGCCAGTCTTCATAATTTGTTTCTTGATTCATGGAATTCCTGTAGGTGTGTGAAACTACCTAGCTTTCTCATTGAAATCACAGTCCTGGTTTAACATGATTTATTGGCATTTGTGTTCTTTTGTTCCATTCCTGCCCTTTGATTCCCATTACTTCCTGGTTCCTGGCTATTTTTCTAAAATTTATTCTGATGCCTCTTAATATTTGTGTCTTTTGGATTCTTACCTACCTCAACCAATCATCTTGTTTGACCTAGGGTATGTAGGGCTCCCTTTCTCCAATCTCTAGGCCCCAGATGACCTCTGACATACTCTGGCTAATTCTCCTAGCTCCCTGTTCATTTTCTACTCTTTGTTTTAGCCTTAGTTTTATTTTCTGATCCTAGCCCCCTGTCCTGTGCCCTTAATGCATTATGTCACATAATCCTTACACAAAGATCATGCACATGCTTTTTATAACTTTCACTAATTGAGGCAGTTTCATCAGAATTTAGTATTTTATCAGTAAATGGAATATTTAAATTATTTTATATATTTTTTTAAATTAATATGTATTATAAAAGCTATAGGTACTTTTAAATTACCATATCTGAGAAAAGGCAATTATTCATCAATGTGATTATTAGCATGAAGCATTATTTACCTGCGACAGCTGCCGGAGGTACAGGCCTGGTCTTAAGAAAGAATTAAGTCTCCCATCCAAGTATGTGCTATGGTGAGAGCTGTGAATTGTGTAAGACTGATGAATCACAGACCTGTACCTCTGAAACAAATAATACATTATATGATAAAAAAGAAAAAAAGATAGTAGGAAGGGAAAAATGAAGAGGGGGAAACTGGAAGGGGAGATGAACCATGAGAGACTATGGACTCTGAGAAACAAACTGAGGGTTCTAGAGGAGAGGGGGTGGGGGGATGGGTTAGCCTGGTGATGGGCATTAAAGAGGGCATGTACTGCATGGAGCACTGGGTGTTATATGCAAACTGTGAATCATGGAACACTACATCAAAAACTAATGATGTAATGTATGGTGATTAACATAACATAATAAAATAAAATTTAAAAGAAAAGAATTAAGTAAATTCTACAAGGATTGCCTTTTAAATGTAAGTGCGGCCCCTCTGCTAACATCCGTGTGACATAACATCACCCTTTCCAGAATGACACTGACTTAAGTCTACTCAAATAAATTATTGTTCCTCTTTTAACTGCCTCACTAGGGAGGAACAACCCATTCACATGCCAATTTGATCAGAGACAGGAAACAGGTCATGAGCAAAGGCATCTTACAGTATATCAAGTCATAAGCATCAACCACTTATATTTTTAATCTAAACATCACTGCAAGAACCTGGTACATCTCTACGTTCATACAGATTACAACTGTAGGTATTTCAAAGCTGAAAATTCCTGGTGAACACGGAGCAACCTAGACAGGTATCATCCCGGAAAAACCCGCTGATTGCCCAGACACATCCTCACAAGGAGACTTTTTTTTTTTTAAAGATTTTATTTATTTATTTGAGAGAGAGAATGAGATAGAGCATGAGAGGGGAGAGGGTCAGAGGGAGAAGCAGACTCCCCGCTGAGCGGGGAGCCTGATGCGGGACTCGATCCCGGGACTCCAGGATCATGACCTGAGCCAAAGGCAGTCGCTTAACCAACTGAGCCACCCAGGCGCCCCACAAGGAGACTTGGAGATAATCTGGTGAATTCCCCACAGTCATGGCGCAAGAATCCTCTGTATCCAGCTCTCTCCAATAAGTGAATCCAGCTTTTTGGCTTGAAGCTTAGGCTTTAAGTAACACTCAAGTACTGGTAATGTAGCTGTAATTCAAACCCTTCCTTAGCTATTCCCTACACACTGGTGTTCCACGTGTCCTTGGCGAGAGGTCTCACTCCCAGCCTTCCAGGCTCAGAACCTGATCGGTTTGTGCACAAGCAGTGGATCTGCTCCTTAATTATGGACTCCAGTTAACCAGATTCTCATAGACTGAAGTATAAAATGATGGAAAATGGGAATCTCCCATTATTTTACACATAAGGAGTCTCTTATGTATCAGAAGTACAATCCATCCAAGCTGATCAGGGTTCTTAGAATTCTAAGGAAACTTGCCTTTATCCACCAGGAGAATTAAATCTTTTGGCAAACTGAGATCAGATAAAATCAACCTAGCATGCCTCACAGCTGTTACCTTCCACAATAATCTTTTCCTTCCTTTTCCAAGCTTTTTGTCTCTTATTAAACCTGTGTCTTACATCATGCATCTTGGCCTATTTCATCACTCTGTACTTGATCTTGTCCTAGCTTCTCATCATTCTTATCGATTGGGAGTCATTCTACCCTGTACTCTGTAACCCATGTTCCATATTGATAAAATTCTCTCTGCATTAAGAAGTCTTTCCCGAGTATCTCCTATTGCTCCTTAGCTGAATAGAACCATACAACTTTTTTCGGAGGAAGCTGAGTGGGTATTTTTGTTTGTCTCTTTATTCTGAGATTATTCTGAGACTCATGTCCATGAGTCCACATACTTAACCTTCCATCATGTGGTCAAAACTGTATTTTATAACATTGCCTGAAGTAATCAGCTAAGAGTATCATTTTCTCAATGTCTTATTAACTGTTAGTGTCAAATGGAACCTCTTCATTCATTCCACCTGATAGGCCCCATGCCCTGAAGGTGGAATCAGTAGCCCTCTATGGGCATAGTGCTGCTTCCAGGCAGTTAGCCTGTAATCTTCATGTAAAAAGTCACTGGTTCCTTGAGTTTCATGGTATTTGCTTATGTTTTCCTCCTTTTCACTCACTCTTCCTCATTAACTGATGGGGCACATGGGTCACTCTGTCCTCATCTATTCTGTGTCTTGCCATCATTCTGGGTATCTTCAATGTCCAACAGAAACTGACTCATTCTTGTCTCTCATTTCCTTGGTGTCCTCATTTCCAGCAACTTTTATTTCTTTTTTTTAATTTTTTTAAGATTTTATTTATTTATTTGAGAGAGAGAATGAGATAGAGAGAGAGCATGAGAGGGGGGAGGGTCCGAGGGAGAAGCAGACTCCCTGCTGAGCAGGGAGCCCAATGCGGGACTCGATCCCGGGACTCCAGGATCATGACCTGAGCCGAAGGCAGTCGCTTAACCAACTGAGCCACTCAGGCACCCTCCAGCAACTTTTATTTCTATTTAACCTCAGTGACCCCCCTTCATGTCTACAGCCGGAAATTTATAATGACCCAGAACTCTCCACCACTGAAATAATAAATCCAGACACCCTATTCATTTCAGCTCTCTCTGTTACTCTTTCTCTTACTTATGTTCTACACCTTTGTGCTTTAACCTCAGAGGAAATCCAAATTTTAGCCTTTCTACTTTCTCTCTAATTATGAGACCATTCCTGGTTTAATGCTCTTCTTTATTTGGCTCAGATTCCACGATCTCTCTCTTTAATTATACTCTTTTCCTGTATCTTCAACTTCCTTCTCCCAAGTCTATCCTTCAAATCCAACTTTCTTAAACCCAACTCATATAGATTTGCCCTCTCCTTAGCCTGATCCCAGATTCTGGGCACTGCTAGAAAACCCATTGCCAGTGGGGAAATTTGCTGACATCACATGTCTATGATCTCCAGCCTGATCTCAGGCTTTTACTCTCTCTTCCTCTTCCCTCCAACACATGGACTCACTCAGGCCCACCCACATACCACCTGCCTCTGCTTCTCCAGAATATCCCACCAAGTACATTAACTTTCAGTCACACTGAACTATTTCAAGTTTCTTAAACCCATTATGCTTTGGAGCTCCTTAACTCATTTCTCTCTTTGCCCTAAAATAGTCTTTTTCCTAGTTTTACACTGGTTAACTTCAACTCACTAGATAGGTCTTAATTCATCTATTCCTTCACCTAGGAAGCCTTACCTGATGCTTTAATTCTGGCTTGGGTGTGAAGCCTGTGTACTTCCAAAGCATGTGCATCCCCTATTAGAACTCTACTGCCAAAAAAATAATATGGTCAGTGTTACATAAATATGTATTGAGTGAATGAACAAATGGATGAACAAATCATTTAGTTTGTCTTCCTGTTTTACCCTTGGCCTTATAATGATATTATTTTAAAGATACCCACCACCTTAAGTTCTTCATTATTTAATGTGGAGAAAGAGAAATATATGTGAGTTATTATCTCCTAAAACATCTTGATATTTTTATCTCTAAAAATTAAATCAATGCAAAGGCCTATATAAAAGCATCAGGCATTTGTCAGTGATTTTTACAGTACTGTTAAATAGGGTCTTGAATTCCCAGGGCAGAGCTTGGTAGATGAGCCTGTCACTGTAGTGCCATAGCAGAGACGGTGCACTGTGAAGAATGGGAGCATGTGTCTATCTTTGATAAAGTCAAAATCTTTTGTTCTGTGGCAGGCTCTTAAAACCACTGCAATAGCACTGCCTATGTACTCATGTTTAACCAACACATTATTTAATGTGGTGGTTTTCAAATGAAGCTCATCTATCCCCCATTATATTCACATATCCTCAGTAAAGCTGAACATTCAGAACCAACCAATAGAGTCTGGACACAACTACCAGATTCTCAGTACTGGACTTGGCCTAGCAAATGGTGTAGGAAGAGTACACTAAGATGTGGTGTGAGACTTGTGATTAGAAGCATACTCAAGATCTAAATAGGTACACAAGGCATAGCAAGAAAACAATCATGTGCTAAGCTACTTATTTCAACCCTATGTATGTTCCATAGTAGTTCAGAGAGAGAAAGAAAGAGAAATAATTACCATTGTCTCATCTGTGGCTATTTGAATTGAAATCCTCATCCATAAATTGTCATAGAGAGACAGCTGGGGCAATGTAATTGTTAAAAGCAGGCTTTGGAGAAAGATAGTTCTAGATGTGGTGGAACTTCTATTAGCTCTTTGGCATTGGGTCCCTTACTTAACTTTGCTAAGCCTCATCTGAAAGGTTGATTAAATCTGATGATGTGTATGAAGCACACAGCTCAGCGTCTGTGTCAAGTAAAGAAGACCTCATTTAGACTTGCAGATATGTTGATTTGAGTTTATTTAGCATGGTGGAGAAGTGCCCTTCTTTTCTGAGAGAAGCCCCCAAATTTACCAAATAGCATTATCTTTATTCTATTTAGCAAGCTGAAGGGGAAAAAAATATAACAATTGTGATCCACTAGTAGCATGTTCTGAGAGCGGAGAACCTAACATCCTCAGGTGTTAGAGCCAGATGTGAGGATCCTTACTAGTAACAGGGACAACCTTTCTGCCTTTTACCTCACACTGACACAAACCTGCCCCCAAATATGGCAATACTGGTGTTTTATACCAGCTCTTATCTTTAGATGATTAGAACACGAAGGAGCAGGAAATTTTTTTTTTGCACCTGTCACATACCGACCTCTGTAAACATAAACAACTTTATGATTGCCATTAAGCCATCCCAAATAGCTTTGGAGGAGGACACATTAAAGTTCATGTTTTAGCCCAGCATATCACCTTTTCAGAAGTCACAGATGCTTGACTTTAGAAGCGAGACACCAAATAACAAGATTATTCTAATTTATATTCCTTGGGTGCAACATAGCTAACTGAATTCTATTTTCCATTTCATAGCTCAGCTCATCTCTTCCTCTGTGGAGCCATTTTGATAATTCATTAGGGTAGCTTCTGTGGTTACTCAAGCCATCTGTTGCCCCTGTGGGTATCTGCTCCCTGAGCCCCAGCACCAGACCCCAGCTGAGGGATGGAGGGTCTGATAGGGCAGAAGCCAGAGGAGAGTCTGTTAAGCAGGAGGAAGATGGCAGGAAAGGCAGAGGTAGTGCAGAAAGGGCAAAGAATGCACACGAAGCTGGCAGAATTTGACCTGAGAACTAAAAATATGGGAAAGGGCACTCTGCCATCTTTCGTGCCTATGAAGGCAGACATACAGAAAGTATGTAATGTGTAGAGGCCAACAAGCATTTTTCTTGGTCATTTTTTTTTCTTTCTTTCTTTCTTTCTTTCTTTCTTTCTTTCTTTCTTTCTTTCTTTCTTTCTTTCTTTCTTTCTTTCTTTCGAGGGAAATGGTCAGAGTTAGGTTAGACAGGTGGGTTTGAGGCCAGATTATGGCATATTGTATGTTATATGTTAAATCATTTTGTCCCCCTCCCCCCTAAAATTTGTATGTTATAGGGTCTTAGCAGATGTAATTAGTTAAGATGGGTAATATTGGATTTGGATGGCCCCTTAATCCAGTAGGAGTGGGGTCCTTATCCAAAGGGGAAAGCTGGGGGTGCCTGGGTGACTCAGTCAGTTAAGTATCTGCCTTCAACTCAGATCATGATCCCAGGGTCCTGGGATCAAGCCCCATATCAGATTCCCTGCTCAGCATGGGAGTCTGCTGCTCCCTCTCCCACTGCCCCCACCCTGCTCATGCTCTCTCTCTCTCTCTCTCTCTCAAATAAATAAATAAAATTTTTTAAAAAGTGGGGGGAACTGGACACAGACACACACACAGGAAGAACACCATGTGAAGATAAAGGCAGAGATCGGGGTGACGCTTCTACATACCAATGAGTCCAGAGATGGCCAGTAAACTGAAGAAGCAGGGTAGAGGCCTGGGACAAACTGACCTCACAGCCTCAGAAGGAACCATCCATGGCAACACCTTGATTTTGAACTTCTGCTCTCCAGAATTGGGGCAATTTCTGTTTTTTAAGCCACCCAGTCTGCGGTACTTCGTTATAGCAGCCAAGGAAACTAATGTATTTTGAAAGTTGGACAAATGACTGTTTGGTCTTAATTTTATAGCCAAAGGAAAGCACAGAAAATGTCAGGAAAGAAATGATCTGACCAATTAACTTGCTCGTCACATGTTAAATTGACTAAATGTGGGGTGTAGGAGGTAAAGACAGGGAGTTCAGTGAGAAGTCCACAGCACAACCGCAAATCACAGTGCCCAGCACCTAGTAGGTGATCAATAAATAATGACATCTTACATTTATTAGTACGTAATATCCAGCACATTACCTGTATCACCTCACCTGAACTCTCACGACTATCCCATGAGAGAGATGGTATAAGTATATCCCCTTTACAAATGAGCAAACTGATACTCAAAGGGAGTGAGTGGTAGAGAAATTAAACACAGATCTGTCTATTTCCAGCATCCAAGTTCTTTACCACTATGGTGTATGGCCCTATAATAATGTTATGGTTAATAACTAAAAGAACATGTGTATATGCTTGTGTTTGTATGCATGTGCATAGCAATGACTAAGAAATAAAGCCAAGAAGGGTAACTGCTATAATATAAATTCATCCCTTTAACTAACTGAAGTGGATACTTCACAGGGAAATTAATTAGTAAAGGAATAGCAACGTATAGAAACTTCTAAGCATTTTAATAATTGGGAATGATATACAATTTATTCTGCTGACAGAAAACTAAATCAATAGGCAGACTGTAGCTATGTGCATAAGGAGATTTGAGATTTAGGTATTTGACCAGTCAAATCAAATTAAAAAATTAAGCTCACTTAACTTCCAGTTTGACTGCTAGGGTTGAAGACTTAAACTGATGGATAACATATCATCTGACTCTCAACTGTCTCCATCTTAATTCACCCACATTTGTATTTATAATACAAGCACAGTTGAGTTTCAGTAGACTTCTGTTTTCTTAACTCTTTACATAGGTCACTTTCCCTTTCTTCCCTAATCCTTTACTGCCATATATTTGGAATGAAATAAAACAATACCTTTGCTCAATTATATGTCTGCTTCATTTACTTTCAATGTTTACTTGATTACTGAAGATCTCTAAGGGCACATAACCACTCTCAGGACTGTACATTCAGAGGAAAAACATCACACACACACACACAAAAAAAAAAAACAGAGAGAGAGAGAAACAAAGAAAAAAATATCATGCATATAAAAAGCTACTAAAGAAGTCACAAACCATGGGTCAGGATGCAGCAAGAGCAATATCATGAGATAAAATAGCCTTTTCATATCCCAGGACACTTTTCAGGATTCCCTCAGAAAGCACTGTCAGCCAATAGTACAAACGCTTACAAGAACAATAGCATTCCGCCCAAAGAAGAATCATTCAACGTCGATGTCTGGCATAGATAGACAAGTCTGGTTATATCCGAAGGGTCTCAAGTTGCTTAGTCATACCCATATCAGTACACACACACACACACACATATATATATAAAGTAGGCTTTTGATTTAAAGAACATATCAAATATGTGATATTGTAATATATATCTCATACCCATCTATAACAATGGAATCATCCATATATTTCTCAATTATGAAAGTACATGATGTGCAGTCTTCAGACGACAATGTTCACAAAGAAAAATTCATTATCAGGAAATACCAACTGGTGTAATAGAGCACCTCCAAGTTCATGTTGTACATTCCAGTGCCTATTAGTAATGCAGGCACAAAGTGAACAATCAATCAGTATCAGTTGACTACATGAACGTTTTCCAAATAAAGGAGTTGCTTCTCCCATCATGGGAATCTAAAGCATTATTTTTTCCCCTAAATCTCTCCTTGTAATTGCACAAGTACCACACTTGCTAACTCAAAGAACAGCCCCCTTTTGTCCCCAGATACTCAAAGTTCTGCTAGAATGCCAAGAAAGAAATAGGTTTATCCCCCCAATTTATGTGTGGAAGGACGGGTGCTATGGTGGCTGTTGGTGGATAGAAATTCCTAAGCAGCTTTCAAGCCCCCTATGAAGTTGCTGTTGTAAAGGGCAGAGTGTCAACTGTCCCTAAGGCTACTCAAGCTCTTTCCCATGCCACCCCTTACAGCATCCTGACCGGATACTCAGCTGCCTTTCTGCAGCATCTTTTATATCGCAGAAGACCTTGCCACCTTCCCCTCCCCAACTCTTCTGAAGGTAGCACAAAGAGGACTTCTCTTCAGTATTCACAAAGACCCTCCCTTTCCACTGAACAGGAGAAACTCACGGGTGGCTGGATGATAGTCATTCTTTTATTAAAATATTATATAAGCCCATGGTTTGATAATTATAGAGATACATATTATTCTCACTCATTCTATTTGCAGTCAGTTCTACATCCCATAAATACAGTTTAATGAAACAGCTGACATTTTATGACTTACACAGTTTGACTGTAACATTTTTTTAAAGATTTTATTTATTTATTTGAGACGGAGAGAATGAGAGAGAGAGAGAGAGAGAGAGAGCATGTGAGGGGGGGAGGGTCCGAGGGAGAAGCAGACTCCCCGCTGAGCGGGGAGCCCGATGTGGGACTCGATCCCGGGACTCCAGGATCATGACCTGAGCTGAAGGCAGTCGCCCAACCGACTGAGCCACCCAGGCGCCCCTGACTGTAACATTTTTAAAAATCATTTATTGAGAACCATTTGAAAAACCATTTGAAGACCATTAAATCACTTACTTTGGGGGCTTTCCTAATCGGCTTTTCTGGAACAAAGATGTATACACATACTACATTTCATATAACATTTGCTATAAAATTTTTAAATATTTAAAAAATTGCTCTTTGAAAATATTTGACCATGCATTTCTTGTTTAATTTATGATTGACTATAATTTTTCAGCAAGTGTGCATATTCTAAAGTTTTGGCAGAAGAAGGCAATCTAATGTAAATATTATTTTTAAATAAGTGGCTTTTTATGAATACTGAATTAAACATTTAATGAATTTGGTCTAATTACAGATCATAGATATGTTACCAGATAGTCATTAAATTATAGTTTGTAGGGCATTTTTTGTATTTTTGGACAAATAAGTCTTTTAAAATTTCAAATATTCATTAGGGCTTGTGTAACTTATATGTCCTAAGCACTCTGTGCAAAATGCCTATCTAGAATATGGCTGTGGTTGAAACTCCAATATGCTCCATCAATGTGTGTTTTCTTGTTCAGCTAAAAACTACACTTCCTAGCAATCCTTGTAGCTAGGTATCATCATGGGACTAGGTCATGGGTAATGAGTGAAGTGTACAATTTTGGGTCATGCTTTATGTAAAGGAATCTGACTACCCTTGTCCCTTTCTGGTGGCTAAAATGCAGATATGGCAGGACAAGATGGAACAGATATAGATCTTAGATCACAAGAGGGAATTTGCAAGGAGAAGATAGATGAGCAAACCACAAAAACATGAAGGAGTCTAGATACAAAACGTGGTGGAGATGCCATACGAGACCTAGACTATTTATGCTTGGATTGTCACAGAGATAGCATAATCAAGATTATTTCATTCTTTGTTAAAAAAGTTGAACTGTTAAAGTAGGATTTTGGAAGATGAAGGATGGAATCGGAGCTGGCTCAGCTCTCAAGAAGATGGTCTGGTAGAGAAGAAATAGATAAAGATACAGATAAGGATATGGGTAAAGATATTATAGATATAGAAAGGTATCTTAACATAGGTAGCAAGATGATGTTATGCTACCTTTTCCCTATAAACCAAACTTGAATATATATGCATAGCACAGTACAAATATGTATAAAAGATCAATGATCAGCCTCTGCAGACAAGACCTTTAAAAACTATTATCATTATAAATTATATGGCCCTGCATGCATCTTTGCAATATGTATTTTAGCTGGAAACATTGTTTATGATTGTCTTACATTAGATTCTTTTTTTTTTAATGAATGTGAGATTTTTCTCACTGATGGAAACTTTTGGTCAACCCTTCCTATATTGAATTCCTCAACCCCTTTCTGTTTTCACAGGAGATGCAACATGGCCGGCTTCTAATGCATAAATGCATTTGCAAATGAGTTCCCGGAACATGCTAATGATATTTTGTTCTGGATCATTTCCAAAATGGTTGCAAGCAAACAAGCTCATTTTTAAGAGAGAGAGAGAGAGAGAGAGAGAGAGAGCTTAGAGGCAGACAATAATTCAATGGCTGTTAACTAAAAACATTTGCGCATAAATGTGATTACTTAGGAAATAGCATAGGAGTCTGATTGACTGGCATTGGCAATTGAAAATGGACTCCCTTGAAGTTCAAAAGCTTTACCACAAATCACAAGATTCATTAATTACCATACATAGGATCTTGGGAGTTGCCTGTTTGTAAAATCTGCTGCCTTTATGTTCTTGAATCTAAACTAGAGAGGCAGAGTCCCAGCAAGGGATTAAAACATAGAATTTTGTTAATTAAACCAATATGTAAACCGAAACTCTGAAAGAATGTCAGGAGTATATGGTTTGCTGGTGGTTTGATTCTTCTATGGCAGTAGCATATGGAGAGCATGTAACTATGATGTGTTTAATCCAAGTGGATTAAAATAGTCTTCTGGGATTTGAAATAATTTTTGAAAAAGATTGAGCCCATATTTTCAACACCATTTTCAAGACATAGAAGTGACATGCATCGCATGGTCTAAAATTTTGTTTTGTTTTGTTTACCTTGTTTTTTCTACTTAACCCTGTTTGAGTCTTTGGTTTTGGTTTTAATCAAATGAATAAATCACTTTTTACTTAATAAATAACTTTGATGCTATTAAAATAATGGCTAAGCAAATAATATCCCTTCATTCAATTGAGGAAGAGAATTTAAATAGTTTGTGCCCATTTAAATCATTTTTGCTGTGGACAATCCTGATTTTTTTGGTCAGTCTTTGGAAAGGTTGCATGTTATTCACTTTCTAAGACACTGATAGGAACATCAGTAAGGTCCTGCACACGGCAAAATATTTTTTTCCAGTCAGAGAGATTTCAATACAAAGCATTATTTGAAGATAATATACGATGGTAAATAAATCTTTAACTGTTGTATTCTATACTGAAGATAAGCAAAAGTAAGGAAGAGAAAGAGGAAGGGTGGGAGGGAGAAAAAGAGGGAAGATGATTGAGCAGATCTAAAGAAGGCAAGAGAATTGCAGGAGTCAGAATCACCCGGAGTTTATCAGTTTATGCTGACACGTTTTCTTGGCAAAGGCTGCTGACTGTAGGCAAAGTCACATGGCCGGGAGGCTGGTGTGTGTGTCTGCTTAAGAGCCCGTGAAGCTCTTTGCCTTCGGACTAGCATGTGCACCATGTGATGCTGGGGTTGCCATGGTAAGTACATAGCGTGTAATGGAGGTTTTTTTTTTTTCTTTCTTTCTTTCTGATATGCTGCTCTAGCATAGATACACCAGAATTCAAATTAATACCATAAGAAAATCACTGGAAGAGGAAGCTTTAAGAGGCTTTGGTTAAACATTCAGCACTTACACTAGATTCTGTAAGCAAATGTGCTACCTCATTTATTTTTTTTCTCAAATACAAAGAGTTTATCATAAAATGGTCAATGGATTATCAACATACAATTCAAAAATATCTATTAACCATAGCTCATTGTTTCCTCTTTTCCTATGTTGAGGCTTATATTACAGAGGAATCTTTAGCTACTTGATTATGTTCATTTCAAAAGAAAAGGATTCCTTTCGTTTTTCTTCAAAATGTCACAGACATTGCAAGAAATTCCAGGTGTGTTGAAATTTGTGTAAAAGGTGCCCTGAGAATAGATAATGGCTTTGGAGACTTCATGGTCCCTCTTGAGTGCTCAGAGGTGCTCTTGACTCTCCACAGTATCACCATGTAAAAGGCAAGCTTAGCAGACGGATGATGGATTTGGAATCCAGCTGGCATTGCCCAAGTGACCTGCCAGATTGGCTTAAGTAGAAGCAACTGATGGGAGAATCATTTCTCATCTCTAAATCCCACACCCAGGATAATGGCATAATTTCCGACCCTCCTTATTCTCTTCTTTTTTCAGAATTGTTCTTTGAAGCTCTACCCCAATTCTGTCACTCACCATGTGATCTTGGGAAATTTCCCATTTTTAATTTTATTTATTTGAGAGAGAGGGAGAGAGCACACAAGTGGGGGGAGGGTCAGAGGGAGAGGAAGAAGCAGGCTCCCCTCTGAGCAGGGAGCCCAACATGGGGCTCGATCCCAGGACCCCGGGATCATGACCCGAGTCAAAGGCAGCTGCTTAACCGACTGAGCCACCCAGGTGCCCAAGTATGGCCATTTATTACTCACTTTTAATTTTACATATAGATATCATTATAGAAGATGCCTTAAAGGTTAGAATAGAATTATAGAGTGCTTTAGGGCAAATAAGAGGAAACAACTAATGTCTGTGAAGACAAGAAGGTTTCAGAGAGATGATGCTTGGGCTTAGTCTTCAAACAATCATAGATACTCACCCAAGACACAAGGTCATGAATGGTGTGAAATATACAAGCATGAGCAGAGGCAAAACTTGAGGAGGAACCACACGTCTTCTATAGTTGGAAAGTAGTGGCCCCTCTAGAAATAACTGACATTCCATTGAACCCTCACTACCATCTGGCAAGGTGGGCATTATGATTGTGACTTTCATGGATGAGGACATTAAGATGCTTTGAGAATAGATTTGACTAAAATTACACAGTTTGATGGAGTGCCATTATTTGTAGCCCATTAGTATTGTATAAAAAATGATCCATTTGTTAGCAGTTTCCTAGGTGTTAATTACTGAATGATGATTATCTGGGCAACACTAAAAATGCTGACAGTCTGGGTATTCCTTAACATTCATCTGCCTTTTTTGGAGTTTTGTGGAGAGAATCTTAGGGATGAGAGGCAATCTTTCTGTTTCAAGATCTTTAGCAGGTTTTTAAATTTTTAATCCCAAGATTCCACGTTTTATTGCCCAACTGTTTTCTATCTAAAATCTAAACTAAATGAGATAATTTAAATCAGTTATACCAGGAAACTAGTCTTGCTTCTCTTTTAAATTCAGCAACAATTTGTTATATGACTCCAAAATACCCACTTTCCTGCTGGATGACATTACATATTAATCTAAATCTGAGGGAAATTGTAAAATAGGGGTTTGTTACCAGCTTATTCCCACATTCAATTCACATCTCTTTGTTTTTCACTTGGGTATCCCCTTAAAAGGACAATGCTTACTAACCTTTTATCAGGAATGGATGTAATAAATCATTCAAAGTAAGGCAAAATTGACTAATACTAGTATGACTAGACTAATGTGTTCTCTCTTCACTTATCTTATAAAGAATGAACCAACATGGAAGCCAAAAGAATAATTTTATAATTTTGAGATTTATGGTATTGGTTATATCAAAGAAGGTATTTTCACAGGGTAAAGGTTAAATTAGCATCCCCTCAAATGACATTATATTATTAACTTCCTATTATTTCATGAGTAAGTTCTCATAGTATCAATCGATCATTCAATAAATCATTCAGATATACTTATTGAGCATCTATTGTTCTAGGTGCTAAAAATACAGTACTAAGCAAAGCAAAGCCCTTGTCTTGTGTTGTGCATATTTTAGTGAACAAAGTTAACACTCAGTTAGTGCTTGCTCTGAGTTCTCTTTTAAGCCCTTTGCGTGCCTAATGTCATTGATTTCTTTCATAATGTCCTAAGCTATAGGTACTATTATTATCTCTGCCCCATTATCCCAGAGAGAACTGCAGACCAGAGAGTTTGAATAATTTGTCCATGATCACACAGCCAGAAGAAGTTCGGGACAAAATATGGCCTGGAAGGAAGTCTGACACTGTAGATTACACTGTTAACTGCTACACTATACAATGGGTTCAGATGAAAATACTAAATAAGTAGAAGAAAAAAAAAAACCAAGAGATAAATATAATATGGAACTAATTCTCCAGAAGACATTACAATTTTCTTTTGATTCTAATTATCAAGAAATTTATTCTTGACAAATTACCTCTTTTTATTTTTCTGCATATTTCCCTCTGTAATGAATATAAACTTGAGTTTACCCTTTAATATTTTCTCCTTCTCTCCCTTTCTCTCTCTCTCACACACACACAAATAATTCCACTTTCTCTTAATCTAGTCATCAAATTGAAAATTAGACATTTATATAACATGTATATTGATTTAGTCCAATTTTATTATCAAAAATTGCCATAATTAAGGTGTCTGCTAAAATAGATTATAATACAACTCCTACTGGTTGTATAAAATCTAAAAAAAAAAAAAAAAAAAAAAACTAAAGCCCCAAAACTTAGTTCTGCTCAGATTATTCTCTACATAACAGGTAGTTTCCATCCTACCAAAGGGCAAAAGATGCAGATTCTTAAATGTATTAGAAAGAACTCTTTTTATTTATTTTTTTAAAGATTTTATTTATTTATTTGAGAGAGAGAGAGAATGAGAGTTAGAAAGCACGAGAGGGAAGAGGGTCAGAGGGAGAAGCGGACTCCCTGCTGAGCAGGAAGCCCGATGTGGGACTCCATCCCGGGACTCCAGGATCATGACCTGAGCCGAAGGCAGTCGCTTAACCAACTGAGCCACCCAGGCGCCCAGAAAGAACTCTTTTTAAAAGTCCATTTTCAAACAGAAACTTGACAATAGAAACCTTCTTTAATTTTCTCACATGAAGTTTGCCATTCCAACTGTGTGTCAAGAATTTAATTGCAGCATGAAATTAACCAGTTATAAAATGCTATACTTGTGCCCTTGCCTTCTAAAGCGGAATGCACTAAATAATTTGCTTACTGGCCTCTAACATGAGACCTCAATTTAATAACTAAAGTGCCCTTGCTTGTTGGGTAAATTCCTGATGAGAAATGCTCTGTGTATAATCCATCAAAACATCAGTAGATGAAGCGCACACCTTCACATGCACACATATTCACAGACAAGAAAACAACTAAAATAAAAGTAAAAATTCTGATATACCAAACTGACTAGTTTGAAATAAACCATTTGGCAGACGTGCATAAGTACGAATGCACCTGCTCCCTCCTCCTGTTGGCTTGTTATGGTTGTGCTTCATCGACTCCATAGTGGGAGCGACATGGCCACTCCATTGACATGAACTTCCCAGGCATCTCATAAGTTTCTGTCTCCTTTTTATCAAAGTTTTCTCCCTGAAAATAATGGATTTCTATTGTTGAAATTTCCAAAAGTCTGGTTTCTAGAAAAGCAATATTACTATAGCAATTAAGTGCCAGTTTAGACGTGCAACTTTTCGTATGATGGAAATAGCTTCCAATTGTTTTTGGCTTACTTTATTAAAAACTGTAATGATTCTTTTAATGATTACTCCTAAGCATTTTGCAAACTTACTTATAAATTGAGAGACTGAAGAAGAAGGAAACAAAGTCTGGCATTTCAGTGACCTGGCTAAAATTTTGTTGATCTCTACTCTCCCTTTTCATTTTTGTCCTTACTTTATATCTAATTTATTTCTATTTAATGCTTTGGTTTTAGGAAGACCAAGTCCTGACGTGACCACATTTAAATATCTGCAGTATAAATATCATTAGTGCTTTGGTAGTCAATGCAATTATTTATATTTACCTGTCTAAACTATAAAAGTCAAACCTGAGGGCTTTAGAATTCCCTCAAACTATAATTTCCTCTTTTTTTGCCTCATTTTATATTTATTCTGTGTTTCTAATAAAATACCAGGCAAGCATAACTCTAGGTCTCAAAGGTCATTATTCAAAAATTTAAAAACTTCTTATGCTAATTTATAAGCCACGTACAACAGAAGACTCTTCCTACAGTCTATATGAGTCTGGGTTGTGTTATTTATGTGGTTATTTGCTTTGCTCAGAAATTATAATTAGAGTTCGAATAATACAAATTGAGGCTGAGAACGTTTAGGGAAAGTGTACAAATGGGATGTTTGATTAATCTGAAGTACTTATACTTGAAAAGAAAAATAATTTGATGAAAACCTTAATTAATTCATTGTCTCCCTATCACTTTTTAATACAAAGTAACATTTTCTTAGTTCATTTCTTCGGCTTATCCTAAAGAACTTGAAAGGAGTGAAGGAAACTCTCCTTTTCGCCAAAGTTCAGAACGAATGCAAACAAAAATGGAACAAAATGTTGATTTTGAGATATATCAGGTCTGATCTTAAATGCATTTGACTGTTCAAGGTGTTGAAAGTAGCAGGTGTATCTACTACATACTATTTCTTGTATGAATACGTTGCAGAATACATTGTATCCTTATCAGGAACTAACAGGGGTGCCTGGGTGGCTCAGTCGGTTAAGCATCTGACTCTTGATTTCGGCTCAGGTCATGATCTCAGGGTTGTGAGATCAGGCCCCACCTCTGGCCCATGCTGGACATGGAGCCTGCTTAACGTTCTGTTTCTCCTTCTGTACCTCATCCCCCAGGCATGCTTTCAAAAGGAACTACCAAATCCGGCACATGGAAATAGTTTTACTGCATCAGGTTGATTGTTTTGAGCCTGTTCATTAAAATGGGGTTTCATCTGTGTGACTGAGGTCATACAACATGCATACATTATTAAAGCACACCATTAAAAAATAAATATGCATACATTTGTCTAGGAGAAAATCGGGCTCGGATATGAAGGATTTTTCCAGTCTTCCTCATGTTCACTGAGGCCATTTCGGTGTTTTTCCCCAGCTTACCTTTCAATAGCTCACACATGCCATCAAACCTGAACTGAGTTTCTCATTCAACTCTGGGGTGACAAAGGTCATTCTGTTTTCATGTTAACTAAATCACAGTCTGTCTCAAACCAGGATTGCCAATTGTGTTAAATTAAAGATAGAGGTTCTTTGCTGAAGGCAACTTACACGGGGGACTGTGGAAGCTGACTTCCTTTTAGAATTCTAAGTCACACTGAAATGGAAAGGCTTGGGCAGATAGGGTCACGGCATTAATGACAAATCCACAAGCGGCATTCCTCCCTAAAACCCAATACCATGCCAATCTTTCATTCCTCCACTTTAATGCAATCACACAACAGCTCAGGCTTAGGATTTCTACCTCATTTCAAAATGCTCCCTTCCACGCACGATATCTCCTCTGAGACTTTTAATCTCGTAAGAAGTTGTAAAATGCTTTCCCTTCCACTACAGGTTGGAAAGCAGGTGTTTTTATTTTCAGGCTGTATACGAAGCCAACGGGCTTCTTCAGAATAATTATGCGGTGTCGACTCAAACTAAAGAACCTCAGGAGGACATATTATATTGTGTCTTTAAAAAGTATCTGTTGATAATAATTAAGGCTTCTGATAGCGAGCCATGGGGAAGGATATAAGTCAGGGATGCTATCATTAAATAGAACTGCTCTTGGGTGGAGCCCAGACTAAGATGCTGTAATTAAAATAATCATGGAAGTATTTAGTTACTCCTTTTCCCCTTCCCTTTTATCCTCCTTGCCTTGTGCCTGTTCTCCCATGATGGATAGCTCTGTGCCACAGTAATGCCCTCGTCTGAGTTGGCAAACTGTATCGACTATCCTTTTCGGGTTGTATTTTTAGCTGACACTTGTGGCAACAGGGCTTAGTTGGATTACTCCCTGCCGGTTTATTTTTGGCAGATGGGTTCGAAATGTAGTTGTCTATTGCTTCTCTCTAGTTATCTGTCCTTAAATTGCTGTAGGCGGTGGTGTTCATTCAGATAGGCATCATTCTTCTCCTTCACCTGTTTAGTCTAGTCTAACCCTGCGAAAAAATTTCATCATGAGTCAGTAGAAATTCAGCATGGCACGTATTATTGGTATTGTGATTTGAGTGGCAGCCGACCAACATTTAGGGAACAATTCATCTACCTGAATTGGACTAGACATCACTAATGCACATGGCAGATTGATTGTAGAGCTTTAGTGGACGTATTCTTTATTAATGAGATTCAGCATGATTTGCTAAAAAGGCTTTTACTGGGCAGTCATTTTCTGCCCCTCCCCCACCTCTCTTTATCCCATTCAATCTGTTGAACCACGTACCATGTTTTGAAACTGTTTCTCCTCTCTATTTTTATTTGAAATACCTAGGCTTTTTAAATAATTGTGCACAAACTGAACATAGTACACACACATATACACATATACAAACCAGATTAGAATTGAAACGTATTATAAAACGCAGGAACTAAGGAAATAAATCAAAATCCTACGAAGAAAGAAAATCATGTGGAAAAAAAAAATCTGGGAATAAACTTGAAATTTCAAAGAACTGATTTCTAGAAATGAATGCATCTGCACTAACGGGGGTTTTAAAGCACATTTAGGAATTTCTTCCTAAATAAAATACGGTATTTGTATTGATCTGCTAAGGGTTGGGAGCTACTGAGGTTTTGGTGTTCAAACAGAGCTCAAAAAACTAGAGAAAACTCAGAAGCTACTCATCTCTTAACCCTTTGTTTCATTACCCAGAGGCTAGTAAGCAGAAGAGAATAAATTACATTAATTGCAATGAGTTTTTTCTAAAACACTTTAGAGGCAAACTAAGGGTATATTACTTCAGATTCCAGTTTCCCTATGATCAACCTTACCCTGCCACATAATTTCATACCTGGTATGAAGGGAGGATTAAAAAAGGAAGCCATCCCCTTTTTCCTGAGAGATTTTACAGGTACTCTGATCACTATAAAGATATCTCCCCATCACTTTTTCTTAAAAAAACATTTTTCCATTACTGTTCATTTTTTGTTAATCACAAAATGACATCTCTTCCCAAAATAAAATAAAATACCAGCTGCTGGAAAAACCACATTTCTTTAAAAATGATCTATAATATAACTTGTTTGACAAGTCATTTCCAGTCCTGTTTGTCATTTCTCCTCAAAACAAATATTATTTCAGTTGTGTATTAGAACAGGCATTTTAAAAATTATATGTGACAATGTAACAACAAGCATCCCAGGGGGTCAAGAATCCCTGTAGGAAAATTCTTAAAGCCTCAAGTTTCTCCATGCAATTCTGGTTCTCTTCAAAAAGAGCTGGAGAGAACAGAGAGTTACAATTACTGCATCAACTAGCATGAAAGAAGAGCTCTTTCTCGGTGCATAGGGCAGTTAAACGCTATTGTTGGGCTAACCTTCCCCAGAATCCTCAAACCAGTAAGAAGCTGAAACCTTTTAGCACCATTTACATGCAACCTTGAAAGTAACATTGCTCTCCAGAAGAGAAATCAATCAGCAGGGAGCATTTTTCTTAACAAAAACAACAACAACAAAAAGAACAAAAAAACATTTTAGAATGTAGCTCTTGCAGATATCAAGTAGTTGTCATTTTATCTTCATGAGTCATTATTTCTTTTACCGTTTACCTTTAAGGTAAAAGTTATGGCAGTTTTACAGAAAGCATGCATTTCCATGAAAAGAGTAAAAATGTAGTAGCAGCTCCTTTGTCAAGAGAAAAACTTTGAGGGTAGTTCCCTAAAAATATCTGGAAATTCAGTAGTGAATTACATTTTAAAAATAACATGCTATACAAGTTTATTTACTATTCCCTTGGGAAATCCATTGTCAGCACACCAAAGTGAGTTCAAAGCAATTTGATTTACAAATGTTTCAAAACCCACTAGGCACAAGGGACAGTTTCTCTGCTCTTAGAAGCCAGTTTAATAATTAAAACTAAAATTACCAGTTATTGCAACCTTTTGAATCTATTTGTATGCTAAAATTCTTTCAGCCCTCATGTAACTTTAACAATTTTGAGAGAAAGAACAAAAATATGTGTACATCAAGAGGATGAAACAATGATAAAGTAGGAAACTCACATTTGGGGGCCTGGGTACACTTGTCATTTGCAAATGTTCAAAGCTAACAATCTTGTTTCTTTCCCCTGTGTTGGTTTCTACCCTAAATGGAAGCAGAACCATTTTGGACATGATGCCATATGTCATTATTAAGATAACCACATTATGTGATGAAGATGAAGGTGATAATGATGAAGGTAAAACCAGTAATAGTAATAATAATACTAACAACAATAACAATTACCAGTTCTAAGCAGCAACAATGTGTTGGCTACTCCACGGGTGTTGTATCTTTATTTCTCTGAACAATGCAAAAAAGTGAATATTGTTATTTCTAATTACCAAATGAATAAACTTAACCTTAAGAATTAAGGGACTTTGGGGCACCTGGGTGGCTCAGCCATTAAGCATCTGCCCTCGGCTCAGGTCATGATCCCAGGGTCCTGGGGTGGAGCCCCAGCAGCATCAGGCTCCCTGCTCAGCGGGCAGCCTGCTTCTCCCTCTCCCACTTCCCCTGCATGTGGTCCCTCTCTTGCGGTGTCTCTCTGTCAAATAAATAAATACAATCTTTAAAAAAAAGAAGAAGAAGAATTAAGGGACTTTTTATGGGTCTCACTAAAGCTGGGAAAGAAAGTGACTCATCCCACCTTTGTCTGTGCCCTAGGATTTTTCCACTACTCAGTTATGCTACCTTGTACCCTACCCCTCAACACAGTGTTACTCCAAATTGTCTTTTTACAATGGGATAATCATCTACTGGCTTATTGTCATACCCAAAAACAGAAAAAGTGCCTAATGTGCATCAATTAACAAACTAATTACCTATGTCTCTATCATTGTAAAAAGGTCGTAAGTGGATATTACCAATGCTAATAATTGAATCAACCCATCCTCAGAGCATTTTTTTCTCTTCAAAATTATCAAGTATTCAGCAGGCCTACACCTACCTGCCCTTTATCTCGCTTCTTAGATTATAGGACTAGGGCTGTTATCTCTGCCCTAAACTGGAAAGTGTCTGAGAGTGTGGATCATGTCGCTCTCAGAATCAAGATCACTAACTCCACTAACTCTGCACAATGGAGAGACCTCCAGGCAGTGGTTCATGTACTGTGCTTGCTCAGTACATGAGCTCAAATAAACACTTAAAAAAAAAAAAAAAATCTGTCCTCAAACTTAAATGTTTCAGTGTCTGTATAACTTTTAGAGTTTTATAAAAGTATTTCAAACTTCTATAAAATTATGCAATCTCTCACCTACAAGTTATCAAAAAGGAAACATTAATTGTTACAAAAATCAACAAATCGTTGGAAGCTTAATAAACATATCAAACTTAGTACGTCCAAAATCTTTCTCACCCAAACCCTTCGTCTGTTCTCCTTCCATCTTAGTTAATAGGAATACCATGGTTTTACATCGCTCTCAACCCCACATAGAATCTGTCACCAAATTCCATCAACTCTTCCTTCACGGTGTATCTTGAATTCCACCGTATCGTCCCCTGTCCATGGACGCTGGTCCACACCAACATCTTCCCTCCTCATAATTGTTTTTGTAGCTTCCCAATTGATGCTCCAGCTTCTTCCCTCGCTTCTCCACATAGCCGCCAGCATGACCCTCCTTTTAATCACAGAAGTCAGATAGGGCAGGCATTCTTCCTCTCAAAACACTATGATTTCTCATCTCACCTCATTTGAGTAAAAGACAGAGCTCTGACAGTGACCTCCATGTCCTGTCGAGATCCAACCCCGTTCCTTCTGACCTCACTTGCCCGGTTCTAGTCACACTCACCTTTGGTCGGTTCCTCCAACGTGCCAGAAAAGCTCCCACCTAGGGCATCCTCTCTGGATGTTTCCTCATCCTGGAACACAGCTTTTTCCCCTCAAATGTGACATGCTCTGTGAGCCTTTCCCTGACCAATCTGTGTAAAATTGCCTTCTCCCCAGACCTCTGACCTCCAATGCCCTGATTTACTTTTCTTCATAGAACTCATCACATTTTAACTTACTCTATACTTTACTTGCTTATTGTCTGTCTCCTTCTTCCCGCCCCCAAAAGATTGTAAATCCCTCAAAGGCAAACATTTTTACTATTTTGCTGCTTTATCCCCAAAAGCTAGAACAATGCCTGCCATGAAATAGATGTTCAATAAATGCTTACCAAAAAAATTAATGTAGAAACAAAATAGCTAAACAACACCCATAAACATCAGCCTAATAGGAAATTAAGATGTCTCCTTGGTAATGCTCTTCATTGCTGAACAACCTCATTTCTTATTCCAACATCATGTTATGCTGAGTGGTATACTTAGCCTCAAATCAAAGACTAAAATGCAATTTACTAATTAAAATAATGGATTTTAAATGCTGGTCTTTTTATTTTTAAAGCATTTTCCTTGTATATCTTATTGAAAGTGCTTTTCTTTATAAAAAAAATGAAGTTTGCTTTTTTTTTTCCCCTCTGCTTCCCGGCAGGCTAGTTATATTCATATTCTAGGATGGACATGAATATTTTGTCATGTATTTCCAAATACGAGTGTCATTGAGAATAACTTTTAACTAGAGACATATGTTTGGGGCAAAGATCCATTTTGGGAGGGTGGCTTGATATTCCTTCTATCAATTCATGATCAAAATCAATTTCAAGGTGACTTATAAATTTATAATGAAGGTTTTTTCAGGCTAAGTCAAAGTTGGACAGAGCCTTGGAGCTATTTTATTAGCATGTTCAGTCTCTAGCAGTTTCATTTGTTACATTAGACATGTTCTCTAAGCCATATTGCATTTTTAGTAGCGAAAAAGTCCTCTGACTCATAACCTTGCTCTGTAATAATTCCTTTCCCTTATCTGGGTTTTTGAACATTTTACAAAGGACAAGTTTAGTTAAAGATTGAGACAATCCTCCGAGAGCCAGAAGAGTATAAAAAACAGCCCTGGGCTGAAAGCTAGTGCCTAATTAATCTATAACCATCTCTAAATATGTAACATGCCTTTTAAAAGAAAGATTACCTGAAATTTTCCAAAGGGTGTCTTTTCAATCATTCAGGTGGCCATAGGTTTGGATGTTTGGAAGGTCTATTCTTTGCTGCTATTTCCTCAACATTAGAAGAGCTTAATCCTCATGCTGACTGACTGGCCCATATGGGGTTATGTTGTGAAAGCCCCTCCTCTTGCCAACATCTGTCTATTTATTTCAGATATGGAACAGATACAGAGATTCTTAAAATCTAAAGTCAGGGCTAGGTCTAGAATCTAATTCAGGTTGAAACAACCACAAGTATAAATAGCTCCCAAGAAGGTAAGTGAGGAGGAGAAGGAGGCTTATCTTAAATGAGCCTTTTATGGCTTCTAATGAGCCTTCTGTGGCTTCTAATCTGTCTCGTCAGGTGACTGAATGAAAAACTTAAAATTGTGTTCATTACAAATATGGATGCAGTGTAAATTGTAAATAGATGAATGCTACTAATGTTTGTATTAATCATATTAGGACTGTGGTGACCCTTCCTGAAAATGGCAGGCCAGAAGGACAGACACCACTTTGATGTGCAAAGTGAACAGGCACAATGGCCAGAACCGACCAATGTGGTATCCTTAGGCTAAGTGGGGAAAGTTAATATTAATGAGCATAAGTGGTGTCCCTGGATATATGCTCATCAATATTAACTTTCCCCACCAGCACTGGAAAAAAAATGGAACACTTTCAATAAATCAATATATTTAGGATCAACCTTGTAGATTTGGCTTCTGGCTCAATAAAGAGCAGCCAGTGAGGGGTGGACAAGGTGAATTATTGAATTCTGTCTTCTAATTGTAAAGTTCTGTGAGTAAAAATTTCCCCATACACTTGATCTTTAACCAAAATTACTCCAATATCTGGATATCTTGTTTATCTTTGAAAAAAAATCTGGATGCATAATTTTAACGTTAAAAACAAGCAAAGCAGCTTGAGGTCCCCTGAAATGATTAATACAAAAGTGACTGGAATTAATCACAAACACAAGAGGAAGCTGAAATTAGAGAGGGTTATTAAGATACTGTCTGCTGTTTAATCTCACCCCCTTATCAACATATTAACCTTGTTTTCTCTGCCTGAGTACTGAGTCCTACAGCAAAATTAGGTCAGAAATTCACATCAGATCAGATCAGCCGATGCAGTCCAGCAAGACCCTGACATGCTGCAGATTTGAATTTCATTCTAGATAGGATTATGGTTGAGGGCTTTTTGAGTTTGTTTCCTAGGCTCTAAGCATAGGAGTTTTCACTAATTGTAGAGTATTTCTATACTAGCTATAGAGTATTTCTAAATATTTTAAGACTAGCTGTAGAATATTTTTAAAAGTTGACACAGTTATGTTTCTGAACCCTTGTTCATTTAACTGTCCTCAGTTCACCTGAGCAATGATACTTCAACATCTGTTTTGATATACAAAGAGGGTATTTCATTTTTCTACATGCCTCCAATTAAAACAAACCCAATAAGATTATCTATTCATGACCAAAGTAGGTATTCATATGGCACTGAATGGATAGATCACTCCCGAAAATGCACTTCAGCAAATGCTCTCTATTTCCATATAGTCTCATCACAAATCATGAGTATGACTTCAGAAGCCATAACTATCTAGAGAGGATTTATGTAACTGTTAACATTTCTCTAATAAGAGTTCTCTGTGTAATTATGTCTTGGCTAATCATTTAAAATATTAACCAATTCAAAACCCTGGTTTAGAACCATTTGCTTTTTAGGTAGCAATGTGTTAGAAAAAGAAAAGCAAATACTTCTTTTATTTTTATATCTAAAGGATATTTAGTGGTCCTTTGTTTCTCTTTGACTAACAGAAATACTGAACCCTTCAAATATAAATAACTTCCAAGTATACATACTAATATGCAATTGCATGTATTTTTTTAAAGGAGCTGTAAGTAATCTAATTTCATTTCTGACTGTCACTTTTAAAGAGGAAATATAACCTCATATAGATCCCTTGAGGGCATCCACAGGGAACAGAGATGTTCCTAATCAGCCTAAGTAGTCCTTTGTGACAGAACCACTTTGCTGTAGTGGAGAGCTGTCTTCCAGACTTGCAATGTTTGGGAGAATTTCACTAATGTAACATTTGTTTCATTAGGGGAAAAAAAATCCAACCGGGTCGGATAATAGAAAACATACTTGGAAAATCATGCACTGGGAACATATTTTCTTGTTGCTTTTTATTGAAGGGATGTTGCCTATATTGTTTTCAAAATTCTGTGGCTAATAGTATAAGGAGATAGCATCGGGACAAGTTCCAGAATCCAGAGAGAAAAATTCACTTGAAAGGAAGCCTCAAACCTCAATGTGGTCTTGATATACCAGATGCTCTTTTGATCACCCCTCCTCCTCAGTGAATCCTAAACAAGGCTTTACCTATACAAAGTGAGCTTCCAAAACTGGCCTTATGTTCACAGGTACACACAGGCCCTACCTTTACAACTTGTCTGTGGCCAGATTCTATTCTCTTTGGCCAGTTGCCTCCTTCTTAATGTGTGGTCCTGTGTTGCATCAGCGGTTCAACATCCCCATCATCCCTGTTTCTTAAACATCGCTTTTCACCCCCACAAATGACAAACCGGGGTTTTATAACCCACATCAAGGGAGCTCACTTGTTGGAAGCTGTAGGTTTTGAGTGTTTGTTTTCTTACAGGCTTTTTAATAAAAAATAAATCTCATTTAACAGTGCCTGCATAAAACCGTTAGGATTTAAAATAGCAGAAACGATGAGCTACTGAAATAATTTTTTCATTCTCCATTAACTTTTCTCCTTTTGGTCTTTCTCTCCCATTCTTTCTCATCAAATGTTATTTGGGGCTGTTAAAAAAAAAAGCACTAACAGGATCACTTTTTTTATTTATTTAGAATTTTTCTCACAATAAGCCTTTTCAGTAAAATCCCATTTGAGAAATGGAAGTGAAGATACCAGAAAGTTAGGAGTGACAGGGGGCTCAAGTTAGTTTAAAAATAAGGAATTGGGCTCAGAAAGCCTAAGTGACTTACAACACTGAGAAAGTGATGAGGATATTCTTTTTCTGAGAGCTCAGTGTTTTAAGCCTCCCAGCTTCAGCACAAAAGGCATTTCAGCACATATGTGATCCAGAAGGTCAATCATATGAAATCCTATTTCCATTTTTTAAGCAATCCTTGGCAGTCTGCACATTTCTGAAATTGCAACTGGCATATTTCACAGAGAATTATCATCAATGCCTTTTCAAGGTCAAACATGGCCCATCTTTAGATTTTCAGCATTTATATCCCATATATTAAATCATAGCATATATTTAAGAAGGTATTCAGCAGACATGTTAAAGACTTTTAATTGATTAAGCTATGTTCATTAATGTCATGTAGAATTTGTTTACGACTGGACATAAATTACATGTTAAAAATATTAAAATATGTGTTATATTTAGATGTGAGTATTCTGCTTCGGTTGCCAACCCTGAAACCCCAAAATGCTTGAGTGACTGGAATCCTGCTAGGGGGTTTTCAAAAATATTAAAAATATATTTTCTATTCAGAAGATTGAAGTAATTCCAAAAATGTACTGTGAGAAGAAAATAAAAGATCATTATGTTTTCAATTGTCAGAATCCCAAAACACCGGCCACCATATGAACAAAATAAAGTTGAATTTGGATATTACAGTGGACACTGAGAGAGGATAACTTAAGAAACCCACAGCCAGCCCTGGCACAGAGTCACGTGAGGCTTTTGGGCCCCTCCTCCTGTCTGATCACCGCATTTTTGGCTCGGTTGATGTTTCTCTCTCAAATCCCATCCCCTCCAACAATATCCAGAGAACTCTATGTCCTCATGTTGTACATGGGCCATGCTTTTGGAAAAGAAAGACATCTAGAAGTCTCAGTAATTTAGGAGATTTTGCTAGTATTTTGTCTCTTCCAAAGGTATTTACAGTAATTTTTCCTTCTTGCTCTTAAGCCATTAACATTTCCCTTTCTATTGTAATCATTCATATCAGCATTTTAAATAAGCTAGTTTTCTCTCTTCTTAAAGGAAAAATAAATAAAAAACAAAGTACCAAAGGACCCAGTTTCCACTACAACTACTCTCCATATTTTTGAATTTCTTTAGCCTTAAAGCCCTCAAAATGATTCTCTATATTTTGCTTCAGTTCCTTTCTTCCCACTCTCTCATGAATACAATCTCATTGGGTTTTGTCCCTAGGCCTTCACCAAAACTGCTCTTGTCAGTAACACCAATGTGGTAAGAGATGTCAGTTCTCAGGTTTCAACATGGCTGATCCATCAGTAAAATCTATCTTCTTTAATCACTTTTCTCACTTCACTCTGAGACATCACCTTCTTTCATGGTTTTTCCCCTCTCTTATGGCTATTCTTCCTGGATTCTTCTATTGTTCCTATCATGTAAGCAGTCAGGTGTCCCAGGGAACAGTCAGGTGTGCTTCTCCCAACCCTCTCTAATTTTATATTCTAGGAATACTCGACGAGGCCCATGCCTTGAAATCTATAGACTATGATGACCCTCATATTTATGTCTCTAGCTTTGATTTTACCATAAATCCTGGACCCAACTATCTATCCAGGATTCTCTACTTGGACATCCAAAAGGGCTCACAAAATTGGGATACCAAAGCTGAGCTTTTATGAGTTAACAGTTAACAGTTAACTCAAACTTCTTCTCTTCTAGTCTTTGCCATTTCATTTAGGCAAAAGACAAAGCATTCATTCTTCTTGTGTCTCAGGCAAAAGACAAAGCAAAACACACACTTGTACACATGCAAACAAAACAACAGCAACACAAAGTTGAAAGCCATCTTCAGTTTTTTTTTCTCTTGCTCAACTCCTACATCTCATCAATTAGAAAATTCTGATGGTGCCCATCATTTGATCATTTTATGCCACCTTTACTATTACCACCCTAGTCCAAGCCACCATCATCTCTCACCTGAATTACTGCAAAGGCTTTCTCTCTGGACTTCCTACATTTAGCCATGCCCAATCCATCTATTCAACACAGAAGCAAGAGTAACCCTGGCAAGATGTTCAGTTAATGCAGGTCACACCTCTGCTCAAAAATCTTCAGTGAATTTTGTTTTCTTCAGAATAAAACACAAGAGCTTATAAGGTCTACATTACCTGGTGGCCTTCTACCAGTCTAGACTTACATCCCCCCACGCCTTGCCTTCGTCGCTGTGTGACACCTTGCCCTCTGCTTGGAATACATCGAGCCTGCTATTCCCTCTACCTAGAGTTCTCTTCCTGCCAATAGCCATACACCTCACATTATTGGCAGCACTTTTCCAATGTCTCAAACATCATTTAAGGGGCCTTCCCTGGGCTCTATTTTTATCTTCTTTACCAAGCTTTGTTTTACCACTGGTTATATATATATATTAATATATAAATACGTTTAGTATTGCCTCTCCTTCACCCTTCCCTCAGAATGTAGCTTCTTTATATCGGGAACTTTGTTCGGTTCATTGCTGTCTCATCAAGGTCTGGAACATTGCCTGGCACTTAGCAAAATTTTAAGATGTATTTCTCCAATCAGTTAATACATTTAACAGCAAATGTTTATTGAACAATAGATCTACTTTAGATCCTGTTTGAAGAACTGTATAGAAAAATAGGATCATTCTCATGAAACTTACACTGTAGTTTGGACATCAGCAACCTTGGTGCATACTGCATGCATTGTTTGCCAGTGGCCTTGAATCATCTTGACCTCAGGTGTGAGGTGCCCTATCTATCTCACCTGGATCTGTCATTCCTTATGACCTGGATTAAGTCTCCCTGCCTGATCCTTACTTCAGGGTGGAGTCAGAATTCAATTTGAAGATAAGTCCACTGTCTTAATATCTTTAGATAGAACCCTTCTAAAGTTTGTTGATGAAACACAGAAGTTAGTAGTACCATGATAAGCACACTTTAGTATTCTGTAAAATCTAATGCAACTACTTCAAATAATTCTATATTTAAGGTTAAAGAAAAGAATGAATTATTGAGTTTTAATATCAAGATCAGGAAAACTTTCATTTTAGCGGTGAAGCTGTTTTAGAAGACATGTGGGCTATCCATTTTTGTAATGAATTTTGGAAAACTCATTCTCATAAAAGCAAAATGCTTACATACATACATAAGTCCATCAGAATTAATTCCCAGGGGGAAGAATTGTCCCGAAGAAAGGACATTTAGTGTATCCTAGAAGGAAATTGGTGATACCAACTAAAATTGGGTAGAAATAAAAAATTACATAATCCCCAACAACACATTGACTTAAATATACACAATTGTGGAAACATTTATCAAGTATGTAATTTCGCAAACATTTTTATACCTGGTAATGCATGGATTTTCATTTTAATAGTCCAAAATAAAAAGATTACCCTCTTTCAAAAATAATCCTCCGTAACATTTCTCTTTTCGGTTTCCAATTCTCTCTCTCTCTCCCAAACTTCTCATATAAAGTTCTATACGATTAAACGATTAAAGTAGTGCATCCTTATCTAGTTTCATTATAAGAATAAATAGTTCATCTTAAAATAATAACTTCCCTAATATCATAATGTTCGCAGAGCGTAAGCAAAGTATTAATGTTGGATTAAATGAAAAAGTCCACCAACTATCAAAATAGTTTAACTAATATTATTCAGTATCCAGCTAATTGATATGAATTAATTTTCTAAATTCTGAATCTTTGCATTTAGTAAATAGACCTTATTGAAAAAATAAGACTTGTATAACACAGTATGCCTCTACCTGTACCCCTATTGCAAACGCACACACACATACACACGCGGGAAACACTATGACATTCTTTGGGAAATCAAAAGATGTATATCCTTCTTTGGGTTTCATTGCCCTAGGAAATTCAGCCTCAGTTTGGAAGCTGTAAGCTGGCACTTATTTGCTTGTAGCTGTAGGTTTTGCAGCATAAAAGTCATTTCATTTCAACAAACCTGGGGCACTTGGTACCAGACAAGATATGTAATAGTCATAAAATTCTGCACAGAGAGCACACAGTGAGGGTTCCCCCTGCCTTCAGAGGCTCATATAATTCTAATTATTGATGAGTCTTTTTATAATCTAAGAAGAAGATGACTATTATAAGGTAAGAACTATAGACAAAGATCATTAAATAAGGTGGGGATTTTCATCAAACATTGACTATGAAAGTGCTTATGTGTTCCCTTGGGCTTTTATCAAGAGGTTGTTTGGTATGACTTTTTATTAAAGAAAACTGAATTCTTTCCCAGTCCCAGCTGTACCTCCATATGCACAACACACCAGTAAATAACTTTTGTTAGCTAATGCGAGAGTCCTGTGAGTCAGAAGAATTGTATTTCTGTTATAGTTGAAGTGCCAATTTCACTTTGTCTCATCAAGCCTAATTGTGGTAAACATCCTTCCTAACCAGGTGACAACATCACAGCCTTTGCAGAACTCACCGGTTTCCTTGTGTACGCAAGACTCAGAATACTTTTATTTATATTTACCGTTTTATTGCTTCTTCTTGTCTTCGGCGTTTTTCACTCTTCTCCTTCAAGTAGGCCAGGTTGGTTTCATTCCTCAAGCGGTCATTCTCTCGAGCAATGTCTGATGCATTCTGAATAACCAAGCCATCGTAGGCCTTCATCCCCATATCCTCAATATACTGGAGAAATGTGTCCAAAGGGTCTTCCTCGGGATTAGAACTCATCATCTTGGAGGGTATCATGTAAAAAGGAACACTTCCTGTAGGATGAGAACACATTTTACCTTTATCAAAGGTGAAGATAAAAACAAGGTGCTGTTTATTCACCCTAGTATCTCGTCAGACCAAAAAGCTCTAGTGATTATGGTAGAATCTATTTGGAGAAAATGCCTCATTAGAAACTACAAACCATCAAGAGTATTTGAAGTAAATATTAAATGAATGTTGCCTGAGTAGCAAACACTCCTCAAACCAACAAAATTAGCACAGCAAAGGCCAAATTTCTCGCAGTGATAGGTAATGTGAGCATACAAATACAGTGTGCCAACATCAATGTTTGGTTTATGTATTTAGCGTCATGGTTTTGTTTCTCAAAAATGTGTTCTTATATCAATAAGATATATCAGATCCAAGCTTCATTTATTCCTAATTGCCATAAAGACTTCTTTGCTCAATCTGAAATAAAATGATATAATTATTTGGAACGAACTTTCTTATTGTGTGTGTTTTCCTTATAATTTTAAATTAAGATCTACAAACCTAAACCGTTTGTGCAAAATATAAGCAGTACTCAAGGAAATACACATTTCTAATATAATTTGTTTTGGAAATAATCCCTTTTTGACCCAATATTATTTTCCAAAATGGTGCTCCATCATGGCTTCCTACTATGATTCAAATATCATAGGTCACCAAGATCATATTAATCTTCACCAGTCTGGTAATTCAAGCAGTGACAACTACAATTATCACTGCTATATGAAGGTTTAAAAACCCAAGCCATAGAACGGATTACTGAAAAACCAAAATCAAATCAAAACAATAAAACATAGGACTTTCAACCAATACATATTCCGCTCACCTACAAAATGATGGAATAATAGCTTCTACCTCCTGTTGATGTAACCATTTAGAGAGGTGATGGTATAAAGAATTTAGCATAGAGTTTAACGATAATAAGCATATAATAATTTTAGCTAATATTATCATAATAAAAGTACATGTAGAAGATTGGCAGCCATGGTAATGTCAAATGTGTCTATGTGTATAGATAGATGGGTGATGGATAACCAACAGGCTATGAAAATCAAGATGCCTTGAAGAAGTATCCAGTGAATCATAGAAATCAATGAAGCCAGGGGATAGAGAAATGGTGCTTTAATCAATCAAAAAAAGAATTGAAATTTAATTAATTAATTGCCTACAAGTTAAGTATTTTACCCATCTAGCTTAATAAGACTTCCTGTCCTCAACTGCATCTTCACTGTTGTATAGGAAACCAGTATAATTGAGTCAGATTGAAAAATCAAAAGCAAAATCAATTAACAAGAAAAAAAGTTGGCCATTTAAAATTATAAATTGTATTTACATTTTTTATTTCCTTTAAAAGGCTCAGAAAGACACTTTTTAAAATATCACCCCAACTATCCAACGTAGACATCCTAGACTTTCGCTTTTGCCATTACAAATAATTTTCATTTTGATTTTTTTACACGTATAATCATGTTCCCTACCTGGATGGTAGCTATGGAAACTTTTTTTCTTATCAGAGTTTATTAGCATTTCAACTGCCAGTCAATTCATATGTTATTTGAGTCCCATTCTGAATTTAAAGATTTATTCTCCAATCTGTAAGAAATGGTTGAAACTAGAGGATAGGAGTTGTTTGTTGACTCATGATTTCTTTTTTGTTATGTTAAGTTTGATTATGTTTGGTTTGGTTTTAAGTCGTAATGTGTTGGCAAATGAAATGATCTTTTAATTCCAACTATCTAGCACAATTGAATTGCATTGTAATATCAGTCCATGAGTTTAGATGCTCAAGTGGTGGACATACATAGAAATAAGAAATTACTGCAACAAACGACTGCAATTTTCAGGAAAAAAAATATAGGAACATGATTCTCAGAAAGCTGAAGCATTACCATTACTGAGAATTCATTTCTACTAGAGACTTCAGCACTAGGTGTACCTGGATGAAAAAAAAAAAAAAAGATCTGTATAACTTCATGGCAATTAATTCTACCATAGTTAAGCAAGCCAAGTCAGTATCACAAGGATTCCAGAGATAATGCCTCAGGGTGGAAGATGAACACTCCCACTTTGCCCTTGAGCTAAACTGTATATATCCCATTTGAAAGGCATTACCCCCAAATTTGTGTTTCTTCCTTTAAATTTTCTTTCCATCCAAATGACACCAGACATCCTTTATACAGTTTATATATTCCAAATATTAACAAGGTTAATTGGGTACTTCTGAAAATTAATTATCTCTCTAAGTGGTCTTTCAAATTGGCTGGAGTTTAAATTGTGTTTATTCCGAGACAATATTAAACAATAATATCATAAAATATTTAAACTATAGAAAGTTGTACTATGAGATTTTTTTTTAAAAAGTTGAGATGAAAATTTAAGGGATAAAAATCAACCATAAAATCTAGTAAAACTTCCAGATAATGAAATCGGATGAATGTGAGCATGATTGTCATCTAGTTCTAGGGAAGGATTTGCTTCTATGATTGTTCATTTCTTCTTATTATTATTTTTAAGATTTTATTTATTTGAGAGAGACAGAGAGGAGCACAAGCAGGGAGTGATAGGCAGAGGGAGATACAGACTCCCCACTGAGCAGAGGGCCCAATGCAGGACTCGATTCCAGAACTCTGGGATCATGACCCGAGCCGAAGGCAGACGCTTAACTGACTGAGCGACCAAAGCGCCCCTATTCAAGTATTTCTTGAGCAGCTATTATGAACGAGGCACTGATGAGGCAAAACTGCGTCCTTCTAGACAATCACATTGCACTGTATAAGCATGATAAATAAAAAATTGCAATGCAGCGTGACAAGGGCACTGATTCAGGTGGCAGTCGTGGGTTTCATTAGTTCCTCATGATTTACGGTCACCAGTTTTTGAGGATGAACAAAGAACATTTTTCACCAATTATATCTAGCCTTCGAAAATAAACATAAACAATGGACTTGGACCCTACCAATGTTTAAGCATCACACTTTTCTTCTCTCTGGTCCACATGTAAAAGATAGTTTGTAATGGGGGGCAGGGCAGAAGGCAGTTAGGCAGTCCTGAAGAATGTAACTGAGAACTTGAGCAGTACACCCTGAAAATCCCAATGAAAGTGCCCCTAAGTCTCTCTGACTTTGTGCAATTTAATGAACCCCTCTAAGCTTTAGTTTCCATGTTTTTGCAACGGTGGTTGGAATGATACCTCCTTACACTGTTGGAAGTTTGGTTAGAAAATTCATATTCAAGAAATGTCAGCATAATCACTAGTCAATAACATTGCTATTAGATACTTTTCACAATTCTTAACCATGGCCAAGATTATGTTTAGTAATCACTCCTTGATAAACACATTTTTACTTTGGAACATAAGTGAATAGAATGTTTAGTGCAGTTCAATGTTCTTAGTCACAGATGTGCAAATGGAGGCATGGAAGGCATTCATAGACTTGCCCCCTAACCAAATGCATGCAGACAGATCATTTATCCATTCTGCCCCATTTTCTATACCTAGAAAATAAAGGAATTGGCACATAAGAACCATGAAGCTCAAACACTCAGACTCTACCCTTCCAAGCCAAAGGATGTTTCTCAACCAACTGAACTCTGAATGAAATGATTCATTCATTCACTCCTCACTAAAGGAAGGTGAGGCCTCACTAAAGAAAAGTGGACTTGATGTGAGGTGTCTATTTTATTACAACGGCTACAATTTCTATGTAGTGAGAACCCACAGTCAGGTATGATCATAAATCTGTCTTTCAGAAATTTATAGTTATGGCTAAGATAGATATTGAATAAGGTACGCTCTATACCACTAAAAACTTGGCTTCGTTTTGACTGCTGGGTATTAAATCAAGTTCATTTCTGGCCCTTGAATAACAATCCTGTATGCAAGTATTTTGTAAAAGCTTGTCTTGAGCACCTAATTCCTAATGTTGACATCTTAGGAAGACCATAGTTAAGAAGCAAAAGAGCCCTTCTCCTTTAGGTAGCATCTTTAGCCCTACCATAATAAGTAAGAAATTCTTATTAGACCTCAAATGATTGCATGGTACATTTGTGACAACAAAGTGAGTGAGATTGAAGGGAGCTTTTGATTGTGCATTTCTCCAGTTATCCCCTTTATTTGAATTTGTATGTGTCTGAAGCCATTTTTGCTCCTAACAAATTAAATATTTTAGCCCCCTCACCCCCAGAGCATTGGTTAAAAGCTGACATCCTTGGTCTTCATCTACAAGGTAGAAAGATCTTAATAAGAATGCATGGCATGGACTCAAATAGTGCAAGATTTGTATGTGTGTTCTTTTTTCTCAGAAGTTGTGGCTAATATTGAAAATCTGTGTCAGGACTGTCCTGGGAAAGCACTTAAAATGACCAATATCAGAATCCCCATACAAATCAGATAGCTTCACATCTTCACTTTACACCTTTCTTCCACTGCTGTATTGTGCAATCATAAAACCCTCCTTTTGTTTGATTTTTGGATTATTGTATTTAAATTAATTTAAATTTAAAATCATTGCCATTGTAATAAAAGCTACAGATCTTGGCTTAAACACAACTGGATAGTTAACTGCTCATCTTTATTTTATTCTTTCACTCTTGTTAGTTATTTCCTGTAGACCACACCCTTCACAAAGACTATTTTATATAATATTGTGACACTTTCTAAAATTTCACTCTACTCAGCTAAGATGCACAAATTTAAACTGGTGAGATTGAAGTCCATATTTAAAACATTAAGCATTTAACTTTGTATTGAATTAACCATGTCTCTATTTTCTTTTGTGTAAAACCATCACTTATCCATTCTGAGCCTAGAGCTGAAAATATCATTACATTTCTTTACAATGTTTCCACTGAAATAAAACTATTTATCACATATACAAAGGTATCCAAATAGAATCTATAGAAACACAAAAATCCACTTCCTTTTTTTCTCTTTCTGTAGACACTACTTGCATCCAAGGAACCCAAGAAGCTGAGACACTACATGACTTTCAATGTTAAAGCCAAAAAAAAAAAGGAGCACATTTTTGAGAATTAAGTGTATGCAAAAACTTTAAGAACATACATTTATGTAGATTTATCTTGTTAATTAGGAGTAAAATTTTTGTAGCCTCAATTTACCAGAAGATACTTAATGTGGCACTAACTGGTGTCAAGATTGGGCTCTCCATAGTATAGAAGGTATTTCATTAATTACAGGCTGTTGTTGAAGAAAAGACATACAGAAAGGGTCAGAGAAAAATTAAGCATGCCATCTTCTTATACAAGTTGAAGAAGAAGTGAAAGAAGAAGAAAGAAAGAAGAAGAAAGTGAAGAAGAAACTCTTTTCTTAAAATTCAGAACAAATTCCTCTTTTAGTGTAATTTCATGCATTGTGACATCAGTCACTCTAGCTCCACAAGGACTGGCTCAGGTAGGGTGCGTACACTGCCTTATCAGGCAGAGCCTTCTAATGGATCACTGGCCACCATTTACCAAAAGCAGTGTTCTAGTATATTGGTGTCATCTGAATTAATTAGCCCACTGGCCCTTGTGGGGGCCTGTTCTTTTATCTCTTCTTAAACTGTTTATTCAGAATTCCTGAAATGGAACTGGTCTCCATCTAAAACTTTGGTTTTCCAAAATTTAAAGTTGTGAAAACTCCCTTAATCCAGATATTTTCCATTTCTCCTGAGTGATGGAGGAAGAAAAAGCAACTGTTTGGGAGAGAATTCCTCCCCAGTTCTTGAAGTTAAGAAGCTTCTTAAATTTTAGGTCACAGTTAACCCTGTAAGATAATGTTATAGCTAGAATCATGTAATGTTTATCTTGTGTTATTATTATAATTCTATTTGTTTTGATTGGGAAAAACAAAATACATACAAGGGAATAAATATCCTGGTAGAAAGACTAGGCATTTTGCCTTCATTTCACATTTATGTATTTCATTTCATTTGCATATGGGAAAGTTTTCCAAGCCCCACCTCCTTAGTTATTTCTGAGGTTTTCACACCACACCTGTCTCAGTGCTGTGAGGAAGTTATTAGAATTTGAGCTATTAAAACTTGATTTTCCCTCCCACTCCAGTCATTGCATCTTCTCCAAGATAGAGAATTCTGTTTTGTCCAGCAGAATCAACTCATCCAGATAAGTTTCCCAAGGCAATTTTAACTATTTTGTTGTTGTTGTTCAGGGGGAGGAAAAAGAGCTCTTACATTTTCTGCATGTACTCAGACCAATTTGAAAACACATTGTGAAAATATAAGTATTTAAATAATCAGGCTTCATATACATATGTAAAATATGTATGCAAATTAATTTCTAAAATTTGCTGGCTTCACATAGGATCAAATCAACAGACAAGATTGCCTGGTTATAATTCGTAACCTGTATAAACCATGTTAAAATTGTTTTTCTGATAATGTGTCAAAAATAAACCTTATCATTTCACTTTGATTATGCTTAAAATCCTACCCTCAACCCCACAAATGGTCACACTCATTTTCTTATTCTCACTTTCATCAAAATGCAGCTGTTCTGCCCAAAATGGGAAATGTTAGAGTTAAAACCACGAGAGCTTGTTGAAGTGACTACAAAGACACTGATTGCTTTTTTCTCAGAAAGCAGATTACTTTGTAGTAAGTTTTTCTCCACTCTCTCCCTTCTCCAAATGGGTAAAATGGGCATAGTTTATGTTAATGGAGTAGCATCATAAATTGGACACTGGCCCCCAACTTCCAGGTTGTCATGGTGCTATTTGCCTGTGGTCTAAAGCAATAGCACATTTCCAGTAATATTAGGGACTCACACAAAATGTCAATGGCTTAGGTGCTTTTCTGAGCCTTTGGCCAAATGTTTCCAGATGCTTACAAGGCAGTATTTGCAAAGTAGATATAGTCAGTATGATAAATTGCTGACTGGAGCTGCAATGGAAACCATCTAATTGAATTGAGAGTATATGACTTTTTTTTTTTTTTTGTAACAATAGGCAACCTTCTTGTCTCTAGGATTTTTGCACTTCTCTTTCTAAACTTTACAGATGCATCAAGTCCTTGGGCTTCTCAATCATTCCTTGTGAAGTTGTAGTATTTTCTCTCAGGTCCGTTTTCACTGATTTCCTAAACTGTCCATGTCCTTCAGAGTCCCCTTCTTTGCTGAGTTGGCAAACATATGTTGCAATTTCCACAGAGAAATAAAATAATTTTGGTATTTGTGGCTCACATATTCTCATATTAATCTGTTTACCAATTGACAATATAGAAAATAAGTTGGAGCATTATTTAACATGTGAAGAATTAGGAGAGGAGTTAATTTTCACTCTTGCTCTACAGTCATTATTTCATACTACTTGGTTATAAATTCTTGCATGTTAAAATGACTAAAACTACATTGTGTAACTTCTTACACTGGATTCCCTTATTTGGGGGCTATGTTTACAAAAGAATACAGTTCTATCATCCCAAAACAACTTTATGATTTCCTAATGAGAAGGAGCATTATTTCATGTAATAGTTCTTCCAGCTAGGGAAGACCTTCATTTCATGTATTTAAAATATTTCTGGTTCTTGGAAAAATTAAAATGGAGACACCCCAACAAAATAAGTGTGTGTCCCAAGTAAAACAAGTCTACTTAAAGTTCTCTTGAAAATATTTGTTGTGATGAGGCTAAGGAAATCTTCCTGATATTGAGTGATATTGAAATACATGTTTCTCAAAGAGGTTTATGTCTACTCAGTTAGGAAGAAGCAGTTTCAGCTTGGGTGTATGTCTGATAGTTGTTTCTTTTTGGTAGGTTTTTTTTTTTTGAGAATTCAAAATTAGGCTGACACAAACATGCTGAGAGACTGTTGTAAAATATTTATGGTATGAAATAGCAGATAAATAGCTAGCATGCACAACGTGAATGCCAATTAATACCCTGGAAAATATTTTCAATGCTTTTAATGATTTAACATGGCTTATTTTACCAGTGAAAATCTAGTTTAACCATTTCTGTGATAATGTAACTAAGTGGGTAAGAGGGCACAAAACAGCCTGAGGCTTATTAAAGCCTTGGATGCCTTCGCTGTGGCTTTATTCTGTTCCACCTAATAAGACATGCAAACTTCAGCATTGAGTATCCCCAGATAAAATCCATTCCATTTCATAACCAGATTGCTTGATCTATTTAGTGCTGGATTCAATTAGCATGCTTAGAGAATCTGAAAAATGAGATACATACCAAAATTTAAGTCTCCAGGGAGAGCTAAGTGCAATAATCAGAAGGTGACTTGTGTCTGTCAGAGCCCTCTCTCGCGGTTGATCTCAGGGCAGTTCTGTAGGAGTAATCCAGCACCATAAGAAATAGACTTGTAGTTCAGTTCAGTTTTTCTTCAATTAAAGTGCATTGTATCTGGATGGGAAAAGTGTCCATTCCCAGATTCTTCATCACTAGAGATCAGAGCATTCTTGATGTTCTTCCTATCAGATAAAATGGCCTTTAAAGTTTGCTAGGAAGATACGGTGGCAGAAGACAGGTGCTTGCTTCCTTAAATCGACATTCAGAGAAAAGAGGGCATAGCTAATGGGTGGGGATGAATACACAGCCCCTCTCCTTCCAGGTCCAGCAGGAAAGAAATTGAATGATTTTACCCACTTTTCTACACAGATTATTACAAGACTCGAAGCAATCACCCAGGCTGGCTAAGGTGGCTCATTTGATTATATTCTGTGAAGACAAAAATAAATGAAAACAAAAAATCAGAAGCATCCTCTCTAAATGTCTCCTTTCAGCCAAAAAGATGCTCTTTCTCATTGCCACTTACATACAGAAGGTTTGGAGCAGCTTAGCTTGTGGCATCGTCCCTCCCCCGTGACAACCAGCTCTCTCTCTCCCATTCTCTCTCTTTCCCCTCCCTCCCTCCCTCCCTGCCTCTGACTCCCTCCCTTCCTGCTTCTCTCTCTCCTCTCCAGCTGCCTTAGTCTGTTGATGCTGCTGCTGATTAATCAGGGATTCTGAAACAAAGAACCTACCTTCTGAAATAAGCAGTAATCTTTCTTCTCTGTTTCTGCAATCCGTCTGCATTGAACGGCAAAGCTGCCAGCATTCTAGCACCTTGGATAGTTCCTGCTCACTAGGCCCATTGGAAAAGGGAGAAGAAGGAACTGAAGAAATGACAAGAAACCTGAAAGCAGCATCGTTCTACTTCAGATTTCGCCTCCCTGGGGCCTCCCATCCTCATTAAAGGCCTCACATCTAGGCAACAGAACCTCTCTCTTTTATCTATCGGAACTGAAGTCTGATTAGTAAATAATAAAACGAAAAGAGGATAAAGAAACCCCTTCATTTATATCCACTACAACACTAATTCAGTCTTTATGGAGAAGAAAAATATAAATCCATCAAAAATAAATGTTCTTACTACAGAGGGTGTTTAAGTGATAAGCTTTTCGCCCCTGGCATGGCTAATGAAAATGAGCAACAACTTAAATGGAACATCGAGATCTCAGTTTGATACCCTTATTTGATATCAATTTTGCCTCCACCCTCCCTGCATAGCCGAGCCAGGCACACAATTACTGCTGACGTATTTCGGGCTGCTGCTTGGGGAAAGAGGGGAGGAGCCTTTTAACCTCATCAAAACAGCTTCATACCACCTGCTCCCATGGCATGAGAACAAAACTAGCCCACTTAGCAAGAACATGCAGGGCACACACGTATGTCGAATAAAGATCGCACTCGGAGAGCAGGCGCAATTTTTTTTTTTTAACAAAAATAAGATGTGAATTAACCATGGTGTGTGTGTCACTGACTCTGGTAGACGCACTGTTGAAATTATTTAAAGTGATCCTATTTCCTACATTTCCTGAGGACTCTCCTCATTCCATTCTTAAAAGCCTGCTGAATATATGTGTATATGCCATGTTACATAATACAGCTTATACAAATATATGTATATATGTATACAGAAATATGTGTGTCTATGCATACACACAAGCTCTCAGTTTTTATCTGACCTGTTTTTCCTCAGAGTAAGAAGATAGTGAAGTATAATATGGATGTTTTATTGTGTAAGTTGCTCTTATGGCAAATATAACAATAGCAATGAGTTTCTGCTTAATTGGGGTTAAAATACTAATTTTGGGGGGGCAGGGATGAGCTTATTACAGCATATATACAGCTTATAATGACCAGTAGACTTTTTTTCACCACATTTTTTTCCAGCAACTCTTTTTGTAAATCCCCTTCACTCACAAACTGATTTTCCCAAGGGTTGCACCAAAAATCTAAATTCATAACTAATTTCTTAGAATAATGTGATCTGAATGTAATTTTTCATGCATCAACAGACCATAAAAAATAATAAACTTAAATTTACCTTCCTGATTCTTAAATGTTATCTGAAACTGTACTACACTCTTGCAAATGTTTTTGCTTTTTTTTTTTTAACTTGGAAGTATCTGGAGAAAAATAAAATTAACATGTTGCATTGCTATAAGAGTTTCAGTTTTCACATGTCCTAATGTGCATTCCTAAAACAAATCACGTATGTCACTTATTTCCCGGTCTTTGTGCCTCTACTTTTTGGATAGAGCAGAACATCTGTTTCATACACTGTGGAAGATTAGATAGATGAAAGAAGGAAGGGAAATTTAATTAGGAAAGAGAAGAGGCCACATCTTTCTCTCTCCCTCTCTTTATAATCCTGCCCCCCACTTTCTCTCTCGAAGATTGTGGGGGGAAAAAAGTGCCTTGAGTACCACTAACAAACTAGTAACAGTCACCACACGGTCATCAAGAGGTTATTTTTGGTGGTCAAGTGGTCTCATAGAAGTTGTCTTTCAACATGTGACCAAAGGCAGAAAAGATTCGTTATAAAGAAATTCTGTGACAGACATTTTAAGAAGTGGAAGTAATTTATCATTACCCATAATTCTATCAAGTTTGGGGGAACTACATTTTTTAACTATAGAGAGTTCAAATAGACACCACTATAAAACCCATTTCTACATAGGAGAAAATACCCGGATAAGCATCCTGACTTGCTTCAGGACTCACACTCAATGGATCATTGGGGTAAGGATAATAGGTCTCTGGGCTTCTCTGCATCTCATCAACCTTGACAACACAGTGGTTCTCAGTCACCTTGAGATCATACACCAGGATAATTTCAAACAAAGTGAGGAGAGATTGACTTATGGTTGCTAACTATAAAAACAAACAAACAAACAAACAAAAAAACATTTTTCTCACAAAAGTCCCAAGAGTAAAAAGGATTTTTATCCCCAGAGAATAGGGAGAGCATAATATGTAGTTCTTTATAGTTAATATTTTCAGCTTTAGGAAAATTTATGATTATTGTGCTTCCTTCTTGTTTTCACTTCTCTTTTTTTTTTTTTTTCCTCTTCTTTTCACAGAATAGAGTTTGGGAGCCATCACATTGTATCAAGCCTATCTTTTTAACCCATGCCCTCCTCATTCCAGTCCACAGTTCATATTGATCAGACAATGTCTTCTCTGAAGATATATTTGTGTTTAGAAGTTTATGGCACCTTTGGGGGTTGGTGTCTAGAAGGTCCCCAGAACCAGCTCTTTAGATCTCACTGAGTGAAACAGAAAAGGATCTACACTTTCAAATAAGCTTAGAACCAAATTTAGAATTCATTTCTAATCATTTCAGTAGTATTCAGAGAAAAAGTTCACAGTACAAAATTAAAGTTGAAAATTTTTATATTAAGAATAAAGGTATAGAGATACCAACAAAGCTCAAATTATAATTATGTGTTGGTTTATTTCTTGAACATCTTCATAAAATACACAGATGTTTCTGATGTCATAGAAACGAGTCACTGAAATGCCTCATGACTTACTTCTTTTAAAGTTCTTAAGTCAAGATAAAGTTGGGCTCTTTCTGTTGTGCTATACTGACTAAAAGAGTTGATGTTCTTGGGGTTAAGTAGGTCCCTTCCATGAACTCAGATAGATAAGGAGTGCTGAAGCTCTCTGAAAGTGCTTCTTAGTCTATAAATCAGCCAGATGGTGGGGAGGGCTTTCTGTATAAAAGTGATGCAAATGAGAAAATGAGAATTGAAACCGAGCAATCTAGTTACCTAAACTTAAGGCATTTATTCAAATATATCAAGATGTACTCTCTGAAGTCATGTCATAATTTATAATAAAGCCTTTCTAGTTTTTTTTTTTTACACGATCTGTAATCTTTCTATTATTCTTTCCACATTTAGCTTAGGGAGATGACACCTCAGTTATAATGAAATTATTCCACTAGGGAAAAAGCTAATTTTCCCAACCAGTCAGGATTTCTAAGCATTCTGGTAATAGCATGAAATGAAAGTCTTGGTAGAATGGGAACCATATGTTCCTCATGATTTTTGCCTATACAACAATGTAGATGTAGACAGAAGTTATGCATGACTTAGGGACTTCAAGCAATGGATAATGATATAGTGCTCCAAGATCCAGAATACTAAGTAACTGGGAGAGGGGGAGATTTATTGTTTAATAATATACCTAAAAGCTAAATTTATACTGTCAAGGGATCAAACTGGTAATAAACAGAATATTTTATGACAGGAAACACATGAATTGACCCAAACAAAGAATTGATCCCTCTTTTCTTGTGTCCAGCAGATATTTTTCCTAGTGAAGATTTCAGAATATTTTACATTTATAATAAATTGTTTGTCTTTATACTCAAAAATAATAAACAATATTGTTAAAAAACAATTGTATGTTCTAGCGAACAAGATACTCCCACTCCAACGAATCTTCTCCCTTCTTTGAATGGATGATGTCTACTCAAGTTTCAAAATTCAGGAATACTCTACCCTGGTTGCCTCCCCTAAGTTACCACCATCAAGCCTGGATATGTGTTCTCTGTAATGTGAACTACCCCACCAGTAAATATGCCACCAGTAAAGAATAAAGTTATGAGAGTTTTGCATGCTCTTCCTAGCATACCTATTTCATTCTCCAAGTATGCTGCTGTAAGACTCCTGAAAAAGTGGGACCTTTCCCTTCTATTCCCAGGGCCCCAGCATATAGATTGCATCTAGCCAGTGGCAGGGATTTGTTGAAGGAATGCATGATTCCAGATCTCAACTAATGATATAGCCTGGCCAAGTAGAAAATTCAAAAAGGCTCATCATATATTTTTAAAAATGAAATTCTAAATCAAGATTTAAAAATGCCCCCCCCCACTCAAACATTTGAGGAGGGAAAAACTTAACAAAGGGACTCCATATTTTCTATGTGAAGAATCCAAAATAATCAGTTTTATACCAACTAGAAATAATTAGAATACCACAGGAAGACCAATTGAATACACAAACATAGAGATTATGTTTAGAGAAAACAATAAAATTTTTCTGAGACACTGTCTTGGAGCTCACACTGCCATAACAAAATACCATGAACTGGGTGGCTTAAAAACAGACATTTATTTCTCCCAGTTTCAGAGTCTGGAAAGTCCAAGATCAAGGTGCTGGCAGATTCAGTTTCCAATGAAGTTCCTTTCCTGGTTTGCAGCTTTCTTGCTGCGTCCTCACAGGATAGAGAGAGGAAGCTCTGGTCTCTCTTCCTCTTCTTAGAAGACCTTACTCTCATCATGGTGATTAAAACCCTCCTGACCTCATCTAAACCTAAGTACCTCCTAACAACCCCACCTCCAAATACCATCACATTGGGGATAGGGTTTCAACATACAAATTTGGGGAAGATACAAACATTCAGTCGATAGCAGAGACATAAGATAGGGAAAATTAAAAAATGCCTTCTTCTGGAATAGGAAGAATCAATTTTGTAAATAATTCCTTCTTACTAAATTGGCTTCAGAGTGAATGTATTTTTGATTTAAATAAAATTTGATGTCTGATGGAACTTGAAAAGCTATTGATAGATATTATCTTGACTAAATATTAAAGCATGTTGCAAAGCTATATTGATTTTCTGGTAACATAGGACAGTTGACTATGCATCAGTAGAAGAGTTCAGAGTCCAGAAAAACATATATGGGTACTTAGCACATAATAGATATGCTATTGCATATCAGTAAGTAATACAATTAAACAAAATGCATACATACACACATAAAGGATTTTATAATTCCTTGCATAAAAATAAATCTAGATGCTTGCTAATCAAAGTGTGGTCCAAGAAGTTGCAGTATCAACATCATCTGGAGCCTTGTTTAATATGGGAAGCTCAGTGTCCCCCCAAGACCATCTGAGTAAGGAGCTGCATTTTAGCACATGCCTTAGTGCGTGTTGTGCATAGTAACATTTGAGGAGCACCGTCCAATGAAAATTCATATGATGATAGTAATGGTCAGTATCTTCACTGTTGAAAATGATAGTCACTAGGCACACATGGCTGTTGAGCACTTGAATTGTGGTCAGTGAAAAAGAAGAACTAAATTTTACATTTTAATTAATTTTAATTAATTTTAATTTAAGATTTACATATAGATAGTACTATCTTATTGGACAACACAGTTCCAGACCTTCCTTTGAAATACTCGCATATAAAATACAATCTACTGCAAGAAACTTCAATATTATTTGGGGTGGAAATGGCCCATCTAAAGATAACATCAAAGCTCAAAACAAGTAAGTGACAACAAAGAGAATTGAATATGTAAGAATGCAAAATATTTAAGTGGGAAAAGATTATAAATAAACTTATTGAAATGCAAAATTGGGAAATTATTTGCAACATATATGAGAGCCAAGCAGTTATATAGTCCTCCTATATCATTAATAAAAAGAAAAACTCTTATAAATAAGCAAGAGTGAAACACCATAATACTAAACAAGGACAAAAGAGAGGAATGAGTTATTCACAAAATAAGAATTTGAAATGGCAAATAAATACAAAAAAAAAAGTTTAGCCTCAGTAGTGATACAATGCAAATTAAGTCACAAATAGTTCATTTAAAAAAAAAAATTCCCACGCTGGCAAATATATGGAGAAACGGATAGTTATATAGATGTATGCAACCAAAATGAAGGGAAATCTGATAGTGTTTTAAATTTTTTTAATGAGCACACAGTCTTTGAAATAATAATTCTACTTTAAGGACATGATAAGTGTACAAAACTATATGTTTGAGGTCACTTATGGTTTGTAATAACAGAAATTTGAAAATTCCTTACATATTCAACAATAGGACGTTGAAAAATAAATTATTATGCAAGTATTAAGATTATGATATAGATCTACATTCATTTATGTGAATGTGAGTACTATAAGGAGAACAACAACACTATTTCTAGAAAGGAATTGTCAGGCTGGTATATTGCTTACCCCTATATCTTAACTACATGACAATGGGCAAGCTATGTTACTTCTCTCTATCTCAGTTTATTGATCTGAAAAATGACAATAATAGTAGTGCAAGTCATAAATTTATTGTGAAGATTCAAATAGCCCATGTAAAAGTCTATGTAAAATAAAAACCTGTTTCTAGCACTTAGTGTATAACAACAAATTCTAGCTGCCCTTAGTAATAGATGTAATCACAATATAGCACAATATAGTACTTGGAAAGATAACCAATACTATGCCTAAAACCAATTCACTCAAGTTTTCAAATCCAGTGGCCATTCTCTTCATTATCCCACTTGTAGAATTATTTTCTTATCTTTCATGACACTGTATTCTTCTGTTTTCCCTCTTATTTGGGGGACTTCTCCCTCCTTGTCTCCTTTGCTGGCCCTCCTCTGCTTGGGTTCTAAATATTGGAATGCCCCAGACTTCATATTTTTTTTTCCTAATCCCCCAATCTATAAAAGAAAACCAACCCAGTCACTCATCATCCCATCGATCAGACCACTTTCTCTGTAAATACTTATCACCATTTGATATTACCTTGTTTATGCGCACATGCATACTTTTTTATTTTACCAGTTTTTTCTTACCAGGATACAAGCCTTATGAGAAGGTACCTTCAAGGTGCCTCATTTCTGGGTCCCAGCAAATAGAGAAGTGGTTCATGTATAGGATATACTGAACTAAAACTTATTGAATAGTTATATTACATAAAAAATAACATAATATACCATGATACATGCATACCTATAGTAATACTCATGCATAAACATAATATAACAACAACAGTAATTGTAAACACATACATGATGTTTATTATGTGCTCAACTTAAATTAACTCAATCATTCAGTCACCACACAGATCTTATGAGCAAGCAAATTTTCCTCATTTTAAATTAGAGTATTGAGGCAGAGTTGAAGGGATTTGTCTAAGGTTACACAACTATTATATTCAGAGGGAAATTTCTAGTACAGAAAAAATAACATGATGGCGTTTATATCTGAGTAATATTTTATTTTACTCTTTAAAAAGTAGATGTATGTGTTCCTTAGTTTTCTCGAATAAGCATATCCTATTTTTATAATAATCTTACATGGTAATTTTGGGGAAAATGCAAAATTCTATCTTCACAAAATTCCCCCTGAAAGAGAAGTCTTTGGAATCTGTGAGTTCCCATTTATTTTTAAAATGAGAAGCCTGGGTCAGGAGGATTTGTGAAATGGAAATGTGGCCAATGCATTACCAAGTTGGCAATATCTGCAACCAGGAGATAAAAATTCAAAAGTAGGTATGAGTAGTGTATCAGCCAGATAGGATTTAGGGAAGAGTTATATTATAAAGCAAGAAGGAATTGCAGGTGGAAACAACCTGTCTAATGAAAATATTTAAAACAGGGTTTAGAAGATTGTGTCCTTCAGGATTGGCGGCCAGTTGGTTACCTGTGACTGCTTTAGTTGATACTGAGCCAAGCCTTGCCCTCTTTTTCAGCTTCTGCCACTTAAAATCCTCTAGTATTTCCTGAATGTAGACATTGTAGTCTTATTTAAGCTCACACAGAGTTAATAAGTATTTGAAAATACCCATCAGTAATTAGAGAGAACAGTGGAAGAAACAAATGAAAGCTGTAGCCTACAATATATTCTCCTCCAAACCTATTTCTTCACCTCATTTAGGTAATCCAAATAAAGTTATTTGAGGGAATTTTTAAGACATGAAGGAGGCCAGGGAAATTGATCACTAAAGTAAGGCATGAGGTACCAACATCCCTTCAAAACATAATAATCAATGAGAGTAATAAATTCAATGTTCTCTTTCCTCAACATTCCATCTTCTAACTCTAGGCTGACTATGAATTAAATTTAAGGTGCTCGTGGATAAAGTTTCGACTTGATTGTGCTGTAGTTCACTCTCTGGGTGGCTGGCCATTATTTTGAGGTCAAATTTAAATACAGAAACAGGACCTTGTTCATAAACCAGTGTAATCCCTTCATTAAACAGATCAGGAAATTGAAGACAGAATGTTAAACAGCTTGCCTAAGAAAAGGTAGCTTCTTCTTCGGCTGTCCAGGACTAGTTGGTTCTCTTTCTGGTTTGTAACACTTTATTTTCATTCACAGATTTTTTTTTTCCCAGCTCTTTACCCAGGAGGTTAGGAAGAATAAAGTCACATATTTCAAATGTAATCCAGGAGTAAAACAAACTTCGTAGAGGGGTGAAATAAGACAATGAAATATCCACTGGGATCTGAGAAATATCAGGCAGGCCCTGGGTACAACTGTGAGGCAGTTTCCTGGTGATCTCAGGAATCCCTTCCGACTTTCCCCCCACCCTATTTCATTCTGTACCTCAACCAGGCACCTGCTGTCCTCTCCCTGGCTCCTGGAAACTTCACTCAAGAGAGAACCTGCTCTTAGTTCCAATTTGCACACATGCTTCCCTCTGTTTGAGATGCTCTTTGCCAGATATCTGCATGGCCTTTCTTGATACCCCCTTTAACCTCCCTCCTAAATGTCCATGCTCAGTTATTAACATGCCACCTGGTTGGCTTTGGAGCTACATTCACCTGAGTTTACAGCTCACCTTTAGTCTTAGTTAGTTGTGTATCATGAACAATATTTAACTTCTACGTGGTTCAACTTTCTCTTTGAAAAAAAATGGTAACAGGACCTATGTCGTACAGTTGTGATAATTGAATGGGTTGCCCTTTGCAAAATGCAAAACAGTAACTCTGATTGCCCTATTTTATTTCCTTTCATGCATTTTTATTATGTTATTATCTTAATATATTCACCTATTAACTCATTTATTATTTGTTTCTACTGTTATTAAAAAAATCTAGAAGAGCAAGGAACTTGATTTTCTTTTTCTTCTCACATCCCAAGTATTGGGAAAGTTTCTTGGAAAACAGAAGGCTCTTAAACATTTTGTTAAGTTGCTGGTAGTTGTTCACATTGGGGGGGCACTTCAGTGTATATCCTTGGGCCCCTTCAGTCTCAGACTTATTTCTAAACACTAAATGAAGCTCTGTTCTGATTGAAGGTGTTTCGGTACTCAGTAAAGAGAGTGGTGCAGGGCACAGGGGTCCAATGTGGACAGGTGGCCCAATTCTGTGTCTCCATGAGTCCCCTGTGAGCATTGAGAAAAGTCCCTTTTCCAAATGATTTTCCCAAGTGAACCATAATTGTTTCTGAAATTCTATTCTTTTTTTTTTCACTTAAGCTTTGCCTTTATCTGAAGGTTACCAAATACCCACTCTGAGGAGTTTGTGTTCACATACGGGTGAATTCTAACTTTGGGGGTATCACCTAGTTTAATATTTTTTTCTTGTCATAAATAGACCTCTGACAACAAAAGGAAAATTTGTGTTCATAATCCTCTAATTATTTAGGCCAATGCTTATATAAGTAGGCAGGCAGCAACACTAACAAAATGATAGAAATGAAACATGGAGGCAATTCAGTTCAACAATTTGTAGTTATGAAAACTTCATATTTTTATGAATTTCTTTACATTTTAGTTTCCTCCTTTCGCGTGGGTCAATGGGAAATGAATGTGGAAGAGAATTTCAAATAACAAAAGAGTATAGAGAAAACCATGCCTTGGGAAATAAAATATACTAGGTTTAGAAAGAAAGTGAAGAATTAAAGTAAATCAATTACTTTCCAAGTTTAAATCACATTTGATCCAAGGCTTAAGAGATTAACAAAAATATTCAAAGGAAGTACAGAGAACCAGGCCAATCATACAAAATCATCAGAGTTAAGAAAATGTAGATAGCTAATTTTGGAAATGAAAGAGCTTTTGATGACATAGATATTCAACTGCTCCCTAGCCCAGGGACTACATTCACCAGGCACCCAATAAACTCTACTTATTGAAAAATTACTATGCAGAATAAGCACAATGGATGAGTTCTAACTTGCTCCCCTTCTCTCCTCCTCCTTCTTCTTCATTACTGTTGTTATTAGTATATTTCCCAAGGCTATTGGGCATAGTTGTAAATACACAAACACTAAAATTAATAAGTAAACAATTAATTAAAACAAATGTTTGTGAATGAACTCTGCTTGGGCATCTAGAGAAGAAGTTTTGAGGTAGGGAGGGGAAAGCATGTAAAAGTCAGAAGGGAATAACAGCGTGGTCCATTTATTTTACAGTTTAAATTGGAGTCCGGTATAATCTAGAGATCTCTATTAAATTTTCACTTATGCCTATGTTTAGATGAGTCATTTCAGTAAACTCTGTTTTTATTCCTTGATAATAAAATAAGATTTATAACTACCTTGTCTATAAAACAAAATACAACCATATCAAAATTATAGGAATGTTATTATAAGAAAACCATATTAAATTAAACCACATAGCATAAAATAGTTAGATAAAATCATTTTTTCCCAATGTCTTTATCTAATAAATGAAGAACACATAGCCAGAAAAATGCATGAATTGTGCAATGTCCATCAGTGATAAATCTGTGGTACAATCTAATATTCTGGTATAGTCATTATGGAAAATATCAAGTTTCCTCATAAATTAAAAATAGATCTAACATATGACTCAACAATCCCACTTTGGGTGTATATCTAAAGGAAATGAAATCAGTATCTCAAAGATATATCTGCACTTCCATGTTCACTGCAGAATTATTCAGAATAGCCAAGAAAGATATGGAAACCACCTGTGTCCATTAATGAATGAATGAATAAAGACAAAGTTTTATGTACATATACATGATCATAGTTACATGTGGAATTTTAAAAAGTCAAATTCATAGAAATAGAGAGTATAATATAATAGTGGTTGCCAGGGGCTGAGAGGAGGGGGAAATGGGAGACTTTTGTCAAAGGATACAAACTTTGTTATAAGATGAATAAGTTCTGGGGATCTAATACACAGCATGATGACTATAGTCAACAATAGAGTACTGTAGGCTTGAAATTTTCTGAAAGTAGGTCATGAGTATTCTTCACCCCAACAAAAAAATATGTGAAGTGATAGATGTGTTAACTTCATCGTGGTAATCATTTTACATTGTATATGTATATTAAATCATTACATTACATACCTTAAATAATCACAACCTAAATGTATGCAATTTTGTCATACTTCAATATAGCTGAAAAAATTAGTAAAAACATAATTAATAAAAATAATCTAATATTTTGTCTCTCAGTTTGGTGTTCTTTTCCCCAGAAAAAAGACATAGATAGATAGTCTGGAGTAAATGTGACCAGACTTGTAATTCTTCATCTAAGAAATAATATTGTGGTAAGACCCAGGGGGTCTGCTAGGGGGGCGGAGTAAGATGGCGGAGGAGTAGGAGACCCGGATTTCGTCTGGTCTAAGGAATTCAGCTGAATAGGGATCAAACCATCTTGAACACCTACGAACTCAACAGGAGATTGAAGAGAAGAATAGCAACAACTCTCTGAACAGAAAAGCGACCACTCACTGGAAGGTAGGACGTGCGGTGAAGTGAATCCGAGGCGATATTCGGGAGGATAGATGGCGGGGGAGGGGGCCTCCCTCGGCCGCTTCTGGCAAGTGCTAGAGCCGCGGAGCACAAAACAGGAACTTGTAGAAGTCAGTTCCGCTGAGGGACGTCGCTCCAGTGGCTAAGCGGGGGGTGGAACCCTCGTGGGACAGTGTGGGCTCAGGACCCTCGGGGTCACAGAAAGACCGGGGGGGTGCCTGAGTGCGGCAGAGCTCCCAGGGATCGGAGCGGGGAAGCCGGCTGCAGAGACGGAGCCGAGGCGCGGGCTCTCAGCTCGGGGTTGCCATAAACTGTGATCCGCGGCCCAGTCGGGCCACTGCTCCTCCAGCAGGGACCCAACAAGCGGCAGAGCCGGGGAGACTCCCCTTCCTCCCCCGGGAGGAGCGGCGCGGGAGCGCACCGCAGGGATCTGCTGGGTTTGGAGACTCCACACGGGGTCAGGTGCCAGAGATAGAAACGCTCCATCACAGGCCGGGAGAGCATGGAGTGCGGCCGGAAACCGGGGAGACGGGAGTGACTGATAGCTTTTCTCTGGGGGCGCACTGAGGGCCGGGCCCCGAGTTCTCAGCTCCTCCGGGTGGAGATTGGGAGGCCACCATTTTCACCCTGGTCCTCAAAAGCTATACCAGAGCTTGCAGGGAACAAAATCTCCTGAGAGCAAACCTGAGCAGCTTGCTCAGCCCGGACCAACAAGGGCGGGGCAATTCCGCCTCCAGCAAAGACATTTGGGAACCACAGCAACAGGCCCCTCCCCCAGAAGATCAGCACCAACTGCCAGCAAGCCAAGACCAAGTTTACTGATCAAGGAGAACAGGAGAACTCCAGTGCTAGGGGAATACTGCACATAAAATTCATGGCTTTTTTTAACATGATTCATTAGTTTTTCAAAGTTAATATTTTTTTAGCTGTTTTTTTTTTTAATTTTTCTTTTTCCCTTTTTCAACCAACATCTTATCAATCCCTTTTAAAAAAAATATTTTTTATTTTTCATTTTTAGAGTCATACTTTATCCCTTCATAGTAGTTACCCTTATTTTTGGCATATATATATAAGTTGTTCTCTCTTTAAAATTTTGAGATACAGTTTCTTCTAATGGATCAAAATATACCCTAAATCACTAGTGTATGGCTTTGTTCTAGTCTCCTGCCTGATCACATTCTCTTCTTTTTTTTTTCCTTCTTCTTTCTTTTCTCAAACAACTTCTTATCAATTCCTTTTATAAAATCTTTTATAATTTTCATCTTTACAGTCATCTTCCATCCCTTCATTGTATCAACCCTTATTTTGTACCTATATAAGTCTTTCTTCCTTTAAAATTTTAAGAGGCACTTTCTTCTAACAGACCAAAATACGCCCAAAATCTAGTGTGTGGCACTGATCTATGCACTAGCCTGATCATATTTGATCATATTCTGTTTTTTTTTGTTTGTTTTGTTCTGTTTTTGTTTGTTTTTCGCTTTTTCTTTCTTTCTTTTTTTTCCTCTTTCTTTTTTCTTCCTTTCCCTTTCTTTTCCCCTGGTCTCAGGTCTTTTCTGATTTGTATAGAGTATATTTGCTGGGGATGTTGTTAACCTGTTAACATTTTGTTCTCTCATTCATCTATTCTCCTCCGGACAAAATGACAAGACGAAAAAAATCACCTCAGCAAAAAGAACAAGAGGTAGTACTGTCTCCCAGGGACCTACTCAATACGGACATTAGTATGATGTTGGACCTAGAGTTCAGAATCATGACTTTAAAGACACTAGCTGGGCTTGAAAAAAGCGTGGAAGTTATTAGAGAAACCCTTTCTGGAGAATAAAAGAACTAAAATCTAACCAGGTCGAAATCAAAAAGGCTATTAATGAGGTGCAATCAAAAATGGGGGCACTAACTGCTAGGATAAATGAGGCAGAAGAGAGAATCAGCGAAATAGAAGACCAAATGATGGAAAATAAAGACGCTGAGAAAAAGAGAGATAAACAACTACAGGATCACGAGGGCAGAATTCGAGAGAAGAGCGATACGATAAGATGAAACAACATTAGAATAATTGAGATCCCAAAAGAAGAAGAAAGAGAGAGAAGGGCAGAAGGTATATGGGAGCAAATTATAGCAGAGAACTTCCCTAATGTGGGGAAGGAAACAGGCATCAAAATCCAGGAGGCACAGAGAACCCCTCTCAAAATCAATAAAAATAGGTCAACAACCCGACATCTAATAGTAAAACTTATGTGTCTCAGAGACAAAGAAAAAATCCTGAAAGCAGCTCAGGAGAAGAAATATGTAACTTACAATGGTAGAAACATTAGATTGGCAACAGACCTATCCACAGAGACCTGGCAGGCCAGAAAGGACTGGCATGATATCTTCAGAGCACTAAACGAGAAAAATATGCAGCCAGGAATACTATATCCAGCTAGGCTGTCATTGAAAACTGAAGGAGAGATAAAAAGCTTCCAGGACAAACAAAAACTAAAGGAATTTACAAACACGAAACCAGCCCTACAAGAAATATTGAAAGAGGTCCTCTAAGCAAAGAGAGACCCTAAATGCAGCATAGATCAGAAAGGAACACAGACAATATACAGTAACAGTCACCTTACAGGCAATACAATGGCACTACATTCATACCTTTCAATAGTTACCCTGAATGTAAATGGGCTAAATGCCCCAATGAAAAGACACAGGCTATCAGATTGGATTAAAAAACAAGACCCATCCATATGCTGTCTGCAAGAGACTCATTTTAGACCCAAAGACACCCCCAGATTGAAAGTGAGGGGGTGCAAAACCATTTACCATGCTAATGGACACGAAAAGAAAGCTGGGGTGGAAATCCTTATATCAGACAAATTAGATTTTAAACAAAGACTGTAATTAGAGATGAAGAAGGACACTATATCCTATTTAAAGCATCTATCCAACAAGAAGATCTAACAATTGTAAATATCTATGTCCCAAACATGGGAGCAGCCAATTGTATAGGCAATTAATAACAAAAGTAAAGAAACACATTGACAACAATACAATAATAGTGGGGGACTTTAACACCCCCCTCACTGAAATGGACAGATCATCTAAGCAAAAGATCAACAAGGAAATAAAGACTTTAAATGAAACACTGGACCAAATGGACTTCACAGATGTATTCAGAACATTCCATCCCAAAGCAACAGAATACACATTCTTCTCTAGTGCCCATGGAACATTCTCCAGAATTGATCACATCCTAGGTCACAAAACAGGTCTCAACCAGTACCAAAGAATTGGGATTATTCCTTGCATATTTTCAGACCACAATGGTTTGAAACTAGAACTCAATCACAAGAGGAAAGTCAGAAAGAACTCAAATACATGGAGGCTAAAGAGCATCCTACTAAAGAATGAATGGGTCAACCAGGAAATTAAAGAAGAATTAAAAAAATTCATGGAAACCAATGAAAATGAAAACAACTGTCCAAAATCTTTGGGATACAGCAAAGGCAGTCCTGAGAGGAAAGTATATAGCAATCCAAGCCTTTCTCAAGAAACAAGAAAGGTCTCAAATACACAACCTAAACCTACACCTAAAGGAGCTGGAGAAAGAACAGCAAAGAAAGCCTAAACCAGGCAGGAGAAGAGAAATAATAAAGATCAGAGCAGAAATCAATGAAATAGAAACCAAAAGAACAGTAGAACAGATCAACGAAACTAGGAGCTGTTTCTTGGAAAGAATGAACAAGATTGATAAACCCCTGGCCGGACTTATCAAAAAGAAAAGAGAAATGATCCAAATCAACAAAATCATGAATGAAAGACGAGAGATCACAACCAACACCAAAGAAATACAAACAATTATAAGAACATAGTATGAGCAACTCTATGCCAGCAAATTAGATAACCTGGAAGAAATGGGTGCATTCCTAGAGATGTATCAACTACCAAAATTGAACCAGGAAGAAATAGAAAACCTGAACAGACCTATAACCCCTAAGGAAATTGAAGCAGTCATCAAAAATCTCCTAAGAAAAAAAGCCCAGGGCCAGATGGCTTCCCAGGGGAATTCTACCAAACATTTAGGAAGAATTAATACCTATTCTCCTGAAACTGTTCCAAAAAATAGAAATGGAAGGAAAACTTCCAAACTCGTTTTATGAGGCCAGCATTACCTTGATCCCAAAACCAAAGTCCCCATCAAAAAGGAGAATTACAGACCAATATCCTTGATGAACATGGATGCAAAAATTCTCACCAAAGTACTAGCCAATAGGATCCAACAGTACATTAAAGGATTATTCAGCATGACCAAGTGGGATTTATCCCTGGGCTGCAAGGTTGGTTCAACATCTGCAAATCAATCAACAGGACACAATACATTAACAAAAGAAAGAACAAGAATCATATGATCCTCTCAATAGATGCAGAAAAAGCATTTGACAAAGTACAGCATCCTTTCTTGATCAAAACTCTTCAGAGTATAGGGATAGAGGGTACATTCCTCAATATCATAAAAGCCATCTATGAAAAGCCCACAGCGAATATCATTCTCAATGGGGAAAAGCTGAGAGTTTTCCCCCTCAGGTCAGGAACACAACAGGGATGTCCACTATTACCACCGCTATTCAACATAGTATTAGAAGTCCTAGCCACAGCAATCAGACAACAAAAAGAAATCAAAGGCATCCAAATTGGCAGGAGGAAGTCAAACTCTCACTCTTTGCAGATGATATGATACTGTATGTGGAAAACCCAAAAGACTCCACCCCAAAACTGCTAGAACTCATACAGGAATTCAGTCAAGTGGCAGGATATAAAATCAATGCACAGGAATCAGTGGCATTCCTATACACCAACAACAAGACAGAAGAAAGACAAATCAAGGAGTCGATCCCATTTACAACTGCACCCAAAACCATAAGATACCTAGGAATAAATTTAACCGAAGAGGCAAAGGATCTGTACTCAGAAAACTATAAAATACTCATGAAAGAAATTGAAGAAGACACAAAGAAAATGAAAACGTTCCATGCTCATGGATTGGAAGAACAAACATTGGGAAGATGTCAATGCTACCTAGAGCAATCTACACATTCAATGCAATCCCCATCAAAATACCATCCACTTTTTTCAAAGAAATGGAACAAATAATCCTAAAATTTGTATGGAACCAGAAGAGACCCTGAATAGCCAGAGGAATATTGAAAAAGAAAAGCAAAGCTGGTGGCATCACAATTCCGGACTTCCACCTCTATTACAAAGCTGTCATCATCAAGACAGTATGGTACTGGCACAAAAACAGACACATTGATCAATGGAACAGAATAGAGAGCCCAGAAATGGACCCTCAACTCTATGGTCAACTAATCTTTGACAAAGCAGGAAAGAATGTCCAATGGAAAAAAGACAGTCTCTTCACCAAATGATGTTGGGAAAATTGGACAGCCACATGCAGAAGAATGAAACTGGACCATTTCCTTACACCACACACAAAAATAGACTGCAAATGGTTGAAAGACCTAAACGTGAGACAGGAGTCCATCAAAATCCTAAAGGAGAACACAGGCAGCAACCTCTTCGACCTCTGCCGCAGCAACTTCTTCCTGGAAACATCGCCAAAGGCAAGGGAAGCAAGGGCAAAAATGAACTATTGAGATTTCATCAAGATAAAAAGCTTTTGCAGAGCAAAAGAAACAGTCCACAGAACCAAAAGACAACCGACAGAATGGGAGAAGATATTTGCAAATGACATATCAGATAAAGGGCTAGTATCCAAAATCTATAAAGAACTTATCAAACTCAACACCCAAAGAACAAATAATCCAATCAAGAAATGGGCAGAAGACATGAACATTTTTCCAAAGAAGATATCCAAATGGCCAACAGACACATGAAAAAGTGCTCAACATCGCTCGGCACCAGGGAAATCCAAATCAAAACCTCAATGAGATACCACGTCACACCAGTCAGAATGGCGAAAATGAAAAAGTCAGGAAACGACAGTTGTTGGCAGGGATGTGGAGAAAGGGGAACCCTCCTACACTGTTGGTGGGAATGCAAGCTGGTGCAGCCACTCTGCAAAACAGTATGGAGGTTCCTCAAACGGTTGAAAATAGAGTTACCATACAATCCAGCAATTGCACTACTGGGTATTTACCACAAAGATACAAATGTAGGGATCCGCAGGGGTACATGCACCCCAATGTTTATAGCAGCAATGTCCACAATAGCCAAACTGTGGAAAGAGCCAAGATGCCCATCGACAGATGAACGGATAAAGAAGAAGTGGTATATATACACAATGGAATATTATGCAGCCATCAAAAGCAATGAGATCTTACCATTTGCAACGATGTGGATGGAACTGGAGGGTGTTATGCTGAGTGAAATAAGTCAATCAGAGAAAGACATGTATCATATGACCTCACTGATATGAGGAATTCTTAATCTCAGGAAACAAAGTGAGGGTTGCTGGAGTAGTGGGGGGTGGGATGGATGGGGTGGCTGGGTGATAGACACTAGGGAGGGTATTTACTATGGTGAGCGCTGTGAATTGTGCAAGACTGTTGAATCACAGATCTGTACTTCTGAAACAAATAATGTAATATATGTTATGAAAAAAAAGAAGAAGAAGATAGCAGGCGGGGAAAAATGAAGCGGAGTAAGTCGGATGGAGAGACGAACCATGAGAGACTATGGACTCTGAAAAACAAACTGAGGGTTCTGGAGGGGAGGCGGTGGGGGGATGGGTTAGCCTGGTGATGGGTATTAAAGAGGGCACGTTCTGCGTAGAGCACTGGGTGTTATGAACAAACAATGAATCATGGAACACTACACCAAAACAAATGATGTAATATATGGTGATTAACATAACAATAAAAAATTAAAAAAAATAATATTTTGTGCTCAGGTGTGTTCCCCGGTGCATTCATCTGGGAGATCATGTAGTGAGAAGCTCACTGCAAAGTATATATAACTGATATGAGGGAAAATAAATTTTGTGACGCTTTTGTTCCCTTGAATTTCTGCTTATTGACATAGCCTCATGATTTTTTTCAACTTTTTGACCTTATTAAAAACAATAGAAGAGAAAAGTCAGAAGAATATCAAAATATATCTTGAAAAGTTCCAATTTTAGTAAACTCTTAAATACAGTATGTAAATATTTATGTATATACCATACATATACAAAATTTCATATATATGAAATATATATTATACATATACACATATATAGTTCTTAAAGTCAATGTTCTGCCATAATTTTAAATTCTACCTGTTTGAATGTTATTGTAAAATTTCAGTAATTACAACAAGGTAAAGGATTTGACACAAATTAGTTTTTAGTGGATGCTCTAAATTTCATTTAATTGAATAGAATTAGAGTAGGGGAAATAGTTGAGTCTGGCTGCACCATTAACAGGTTGTAAAAGTCCAGGGTAATTACCAGTGATTTTTTTATATTTATTTTGCTTGGAGACTCTTATCTCATTTAAAATATTCAGAGTATTGTCTATAATTATTAAATTTTCTACTCATGTTAAGAGAAAATATACAACTGGAGGGGGGCTATAGTAAAGCAAAACCAAAACCCGAGGCACTGAATACATACAGCCTATTTTAATTTGGGTCCTTTGTGAAATATTAAATGATCCTTAGTATTTATTTTATTTTTAAAGAAATACATGTAGAGTCATCTAAAATTCCCCCAAAAATCATTTTAAAGCTACTTAGAATATCTTGAGCTTGTCTGTTTTCCAGCCATTTAACTTAGTTGTGTATTTAAAATTAGTTTTATGTTGGGGTGCCTGGGTGGCTCAGTCAGTTAAGCATCTGCCTTTGGCTCGGGTCATGATCTCAGGGTCCTGGGATCGAGAGCCCCATATCGGGCTCCCTGCTCAGCAGGGAGTCTGCTTCTCCCTCTCCTTCCCCCCTGCTCATGTCTCTCTATTTCTATCTCTCTCAAATGAATAAATAAAAAATCTATAAAAAATAAAATAAAATGAAATAAGTTTTATTTTTTTTAATGGAAATATTGCACTGTAAGGATACTAAGTCTTAAACTGATTATAAGCTATAGTTATTCTATTCTCTTTATACTCAGGTGCTAAAACTGAAATTGATCATTGTATGCAGCAAATAATTTACACAGCCTAAACAAGTACTTAACTGATTAGGAGATTTTGTATATATAAAAAGTTTATATCTCTTAAGCTCATTGATATCTTTCTTTGTAGGTAAACTTAGAGAACAATGCAGGAGAGTCTGCTTGTTTTGTGAATCATTGTTTTTCTTGAAACAGAAACCAGACTTAAATAGGCCTGAAAAAAAAAAGAAGACAGTTATTGGGAAAATAGTATGGTATATTCAATTCCCACCTTGAGTCAGAACGACCGATCATGAGAGGACTAGGAACGGACGAGCATTAGAGACAGCTAGACACAGGGCTCGAATACCTAAAGAAGAGTGTCTCTCTCTCTCTCTTTCTCCTTCTCACTTTCTTTCCCTCTTTCTTTCTCCTGCATCTTGGCTTGAGTTTTTCCACTATCGACTAGAATTTTCTACATAGTAGAAGACCTGGCCGCTAACTCCTCCCAACCCTCATAGTTCCCAGTCCTTAACACCAAGAGTAATTCTCATTCTTGAAATTCTAGGGAAGAAGACCAGGAGTGGGGGAGTGGAGAAGACTTACCTGTTCCCTCTAAGGGGGTGACCAGAAAGATGCACAAATCACCTGTACTCACATATTACAAGTCAGAATTTATATGCGTGGTCAAACTTAGCTGTAAGAAAGATAAGAAAACATGTCTGGGTGGCTCAGTTGGTTAAGCGACTGCCTTCGGCTCAGGTCATGATCCTGGAGTCCTGGGATCGAGTCCCACGTCGGGCTCCCTGCTCAGCGGGGAGTCTGCTTCTCCCTCGGACCCTCCCCCCTCTCATGTGCTCTCTCTCTCAAATAAATAAATAAAATCTTTAAAAAAAAAAAAAAAAGAAAAGAAAACATGTCTTAACCCAGGCAGCCATGTGTCCACATCAACTTTAAGGTCTCTATGAAAGGGAAACGAGTGGTATACATATTGGAGGACAGCTCACACTGAGCCGTCATGGCAGCGAAGATGCAGTAAGAATAGTCCATGTATTGTTTGCTTGATGTAACTGGGGTAGAAACAGAGAAGGACCAAAAGTGGGTGTGCTCCCAAAAAAGACAAGGGGTTTTGAAGGCGTCCTTAAAAAATTCCTCTGTGATTGCAAATGAAGCTTTTACTGTCAGATTGTTTTTCATCACACAGTTAGCCAGCTAATTAAAGTTAAGACTGAGCTGGTTTGGTTTTGGTTTCCCCTGGTGTATTATGGTAGTTTCATTTAAAATGTCAACGGGTATGTTTGTCTGGGGAATCAATGACCTGTTTGTTTTCAGGGACAATATTGTTTCCTTGATAACACCTAAATTTCTGAAAGCTTCTGATGAGGGGATTAAAAATAATGTGCTGGATCCTGCCAGGTGAATAACTACTCACTAGCTGAAAAGTAGGACGTTAGAAACATGGAGTAATTTTCTCCAACAAATGGTAAATGGCACTCCAGCGAAGCCACACTGACTGCTTGTTCTAAGGAGCTATTTCAGACCTGGGAGAACATGAGTCACTCAGTCGAGTCTGACCCCATGCACTTTTCAATTGCTCCTCTCATTCCATACAAAAAGCCAAAAATACCAAAAGTTTTCCAGGTACCCAAATCAGAGAGACCCCCCCCCAAAATAGCTCAGCCTAGGAGTATCCCTGACATGGTGCCCAAGATGTTCTCTGCAGAGATGTTCCTATTATGTCACCTAAATATCTTTTGCATTTTAAATCTGATGTGTAATCCTCTATATCACCTCCTGCCAAAATAGCTATTGTGTATTTTAACTGGAAGGGGATGGCTGCCACATAGCTAAATTGGAAGCAAGGGTATTTTTAGTGCTTGGTGAAAGGACTTTCATAAACAGCCCCTCTATTCACCCTATCGGGATCCTCTTATGCAAAAGGCCTGGCACGAGTGTAAGGTATTATTATGACTATAAAAGCTCCTCACTCTGTAATCATAGGAAAGGCCGTATTATGGAGAAATACCATGCAGTTGCATGGCAACTGAATCCTACTGGAGTTCGTTACCACACAGAGGAGTTATGACGAGGGCTTCAAAAGCAGCCCAGCCAAGCCAGCACCTAGACCACAAGCCGGTAAACGCCCACCTGTTGCCTCAGGACATTTTCTCCTTCATCCCAGGAATTGAATGGAATTCAAGTTGAAGATGTGGTTTTTGCTTCCCTGCACAGAGCCTCACTACCAGTTAAGGGTGTTTTTTTCGATGGATGCCTAGCCCCCTTTTTCACTGTGAAAGAATGAAAAAGCACACACGGACATCAGGAAGGGCAGCAACAATGGGAAATCCACAGCAGCAGCTGGTGCCAACCCCAGATGACTCTACAAATGTAAATGGATTTAACTCACCTCTAAAATGGGCCGGATAGCTCAAGGTCTTCTCTCGCTAAAAAAGAAAAATTTATTATTATTATTTTTTTTTTTTTAAAGATTTTATTTATTTATTTGAGAGAGAGAGAATGACAGATAGCACGAGAGGGAAGAGGGTCAGGAGGAGAAGCAGACTCCCCGCTGAGCAGGAAGCCCGATGTGGGACTCGATCCCGGGACTCCAGGATCATGACCTGAGCCGAAAGCAGTCGCTTAACAGACTGAGCCACCCAGGCACCCAAAAAAGAAAAATTTAGATAATTTTCATTGGGTAAATGTTATGCTTTGCCTATCAGAACCCCTTCTCTTGTTTTGTGTCCTATACAACTCAATCTTCTTTTGAGAAACTACTTTGTCCTCACTCTAATCCAGGTGGTCAGATGGAGCTAAATCCAACCTGATGCTAAAATGGACAAGTAACCCAGAGTTCTGGGTCACAATATGCCAATCAGCATATTTCATTTCTCTAATGTTGGCTCAGCATTAGCATGTGACAAAGACAGGACAATGAGACTAATTCTGGGGCTTTTTTTGAAAAGTTTGGGAAAGAGAGACTCTCTTTCTTCTGGGCTATCTTAGTCTGCTGGGGGTCCACCAGAGGTGGTTGGTGGCCACCTTGCCTCCTGTGGACATAAATTCCTCAGATTGAAGCCAGCACAGAGGAATGCAGAGCCAAAAGATGCAAGATAGATTGCCAACTGCATCATTTGAACAACTGGGTCCAGTTGGAACAGATACACTATCTCCAAACTTTAATCTTTTTGTGTTTTAAATTTAAATTAGTTTGAATTGGGTTTCTGCCATTTGGAATGAGAAGATTCCCCACCAATATTCAGCATGAGCATGAGTTTTGGAATTTGCGTCTGCTCTCTGCCACAAATTAGCTGTGTGATCTAGGTCAAGTTACATACCTTTTCTGAGCTTCAGTTTCTTTGTTTTCAAAATGAGCAAAATAATGGTACCTTAACTCGCAGTTTTGTTAGCATTATGTGAGGCAGTGCATTTCTTTTCTGAGTGCCTGGAATAAGAGATGAGCTTAATACATGGTATTCATTATTTGCTAAAGATTTATAGAGAGCTCTCTCTAAAATGAATCGAGTGCTCCAGTATACAGAGAATAGGGATTGTTCAATCACTCATATTCTACTCTCCTGAGCCATTAGTTCTTGAGTTTCACTTAACCCGAGAAACACTAGTGGGCTTTTAATAGGTTCAGAAAGATTACTCTCCTACTGACCTCCTTGGAGCACTGCACGAGGGAGATATAGGCCATACTATTCAAGGGACCAGTAGATTTCCATCTTTGTTCTGTGATTGGAGAAATCCTCCCCACACCTTGTTCCCTCAAAGCACACATCTCTTTCTTCTCTCCGAGAAATCTGGCGTAATAAACTTGGACCTTCAAAGCCATGCAGGGAAATCCTCTGCATAAAAGCTTTCTGCTCTGCTATGCAGTTTCCCCAGGGTAATAAGACACCAGGTGTGGGATACATTCTTGGAAAGGGAATAACAAAAGAGGAAAAAATACAGAAGGTATGAAACACAAATTAGTATCTCAATATATTGTCCCTCCAAGAAAGCTAATAGTCACTGAGTTGTCACAACATTCACTGTGCAAAGCAAAATTCCCACACTTTCTCACTCGTGGAGCCTTTTAGTAACTTTTTCATGGCACCTACAGGCCAAAACCAAAACCAAAATCAAAAAACTCTTAACAATTCAATCTGTTAAATGGTTAGGTCTGACATCTAAATAACTATTTACACTGTAAAAACTTAGCAGTGATTTGAAAAATTGATACATATATTGAACAAAAGATAATATTTTTACTTCGTTCTAAAATATCTACAATTATTTACTAACGTGTCACATGCAACTGTTGGGCAGCATGTAATTTCTCAATGCTTAAAACTGGTTTCAGCATCTCCACCCTCCTTTTTGGTTCCACGTGGATTTCTGCATGAGAGTCGGTTTTTGTCATAGCCACCAGCAAACCTCTCTTTGCAAAGATACGAAACCATCAAAAGTAATGTAAAGCAAACTGATGTGGAAACCCTCAGGCCAGCAGTTGATGTGATGTCCGTTTTCTCTTGAAAACTCAAAAATCTCCCTTTGGAGTTTGCAACAACACTCAGGGCATCTCAGTGCACACTTTGGAGAACCACGGACACTCAGCTACTTCCAAGTGTTTCCTCATGTCATCCATACTATAGTTCCGTGAGGATAAGGACTTCAATTAATCAGGTTTTAAAGATGAAGAAAACAGACTTTTAGGTTTTACAACTTCTTTAAAGTTTTTGCTAGAACAGGGGAGACAGGGATTTGAATCAAGCATTCCCCAGGCCCTGCTGTCTATCTTTGCTCCTCAGGGAGAAGACTAGAAAAAAACATTTATAGCTTACATTATTTTGTTAATTCCATTTCTTAATTTATTCAATCAAACATGGAATGTTTAATAACCACTAACACTCGCTCACTGCTGAGCTTGAGGCTGGGAATCCAGAGTGAGCCTGACCTCAGAAAGTTGATGGGGACAAAGAAGGGCAATAAAGTTTGGAAAGGTGCTGTCACAAAATTACCTTAGGGGATAGCAGGGGCCACATGACCACATAAGATGATCAGACAAACTTCATAGAGGATCTAAAGCTTCACGAGAAAACTTAGCTGCTAAAGAGATCTCACAGTACCGTCATGTTGATGGTTCCTAAAATGTCATCTCCCAACACAATTGGCAATGAATACAAAGAAGCAAACCCAGGAGAGATGCTAGCCCGTTTGGGGAAAGGGCAACCCAGGAAGTTAGGGAGGCAAGAAGAGTGAGTCATATCTAGATATGTGGCTGAAGAGGGAGGGAGGAGTTAGATTACCAGCATTTTCTGGGAATATACCCAGGAACTCGGTGTTTCCCAAAGAGTGACATCGATCCTGTAAAGTTGGGAGGTGGGTGAGGGATGGTTGAAATAGATACAGGAGACAAGAAAACAAACAAACAAGAACAAAAAACCAAAACCAAGCTTCTTAATAAATGGATCATGGGCACAAATGGGCACAAGCATTATAAAAGTTTTGAGAATGTCTGCTGAACAAAAGAACAAGCAAATGAAAAAGCATTCAGTTAATTGAGTGTTTATATGTCTTGGATACACTGTTCTCTAAGAGCCACTGCTATGGATAATTGGGAGCTTTAAATTCTCACTCACCTCTAGTGATAACCTTTTCTTAAACTATTTCAGATCAATTTAATTTTCTTTAGAAGAAAATGCACATGATAATTTTGCTTCCTATTTCTCTCTTCTGGGAAGTTGGACAGAGGTGTTGGGTAGATAAGGACTATGTTGTTAATCCAGGGGGCCCATGTCCATGCCTTGCAAAACAGGGATACAAGTAGCTAACAAAAAGTTTAGGTATGATGAGCACTGGGTGTTATATGCAACTGAATGAATAACTGAAATCTACATCTGAAACTAATGATGCACTATATGTGGGCTAATTTAATTTAAATAATAAAAAAAAGAAAGTTTAGGTATAACAATGAGTTTGCAGCCCACGCAGCTCTGATGCAGGATACTAAACAGAAGCCTACGTGACTTCTGTTGCACATTCTATCAAAGAAGCAGAGCCCTGTAGACAGAGTGGAGTTGAAATAAATATGCATGCCGAAATCACCTTCAAGGGGAAAGCAAGGTTGTCTGTCCTCGAGGGTAGAATTGGCTCTGTTACAATGCAAACATACCATAAAAATGCTTAATGATGCATTTTCACAAGCCTGGCCCGTCAAAATCCCCACGTGTCCAATCTTAAAATTGCAATGCTAACGATTCAGAGTTTGGGGAGAGATTTATTACCAAATTAACAGGGGAAGTGGCCATCTACCAATAATGATTATAATATATCGAGCATTTATAATGTGCCAAGACTTGTGTGAGACATTTTCTGTGCATCTGCTCAAATCTCAAACAACTCTTGTGAGCCATCCCAACTGTACAGACAAGGTACAGTTGTCCTGTACCACACCATTATGTAAATGGCGAGAAGCAGCGTGGGAATCCAGAAACAAATAAGCCTAATTCCACAGTCTTGACCACTTTTTTTTTTTAAACAAACATTTCACAATAAAACCATTTCTAAAAACGTTTGCAAGGGCGCCTGGGTGGCTCAGTTGGTTAAGCGACTGCCTTCGGCTCAGGTCATGATCCTGGAGTCCCGGGATCGAGTCCCACATCGGGCTCCCTGCTCAGCGGGGGGTCTGCTTCTCCCTCTGACCCTCTTCCCTCTCATGCTCTCTGTCTCTCATTCTCTCTCTCTCAAATAAATAAATAAAATCTTTAAAAAATAAAAAATAAATAAAAACGTTTGCATTTTGGTTCATGACATGAAACTAGAGATTTCAGCTTTTGGACTCCTAGAAAACTTTGCAAAGCTACATTTCAAGCATCCAAGATCCCTATCTCAGCTGCCAGTACACTTGGAGAGAAGGGAGCCGGACTGATCCTTCCCACATGGTTTTCTGACAATGCGCAGGGTCTGATCCAACAATGGTAGGTATGACTGGGAGCTCTGCATATCAACGATTCTTTCATTAAGCTTTACTGAAATGCTCTCCTAAAATTGTGTGTGAAAGATCCCTGACCTGTTCTGAGTGGTGGAAGTATAGTTAGCAAGCAGCTCTAATCTGTACTTTTTTCATCAGTAAAATTCTTATTATAAGTGCACCAAGATATCTTAAAATGACAAGGAAAATGGGTATTCTTCACCAAATGAAGGATATACATTTTAAGACTTTGGTTACTACTTTGGAAAGAGCAGTAGAAAAAAATAGTAGATTTTTAAGTCCCTTCTGATGATATTTGTCTATCAGTACAATTCTGAGTACTGATTTCACTTTAGAACAAAAAAAGAAAAATTTATTTATTTTTTTTAAAGATTTTATTTATTTATTTGAGAGAGAGAGAATGAGAGACAGCATGAGAGGGAGGAGAGTCAGAGGGAGAAGCAGACTCCCTGCTGAGCAGGGAGCCCGATGTGGGACTCGATCCCCGGACTCCAGGATCATGACCTGAGCCGAAGGCAGTCGCTTAACCAACTGAGCCACCCAGGCGCCCAAAAAAAGAAAAATTTAAAAAGCCCTTTATTAGACCACTCATGAGCAGGACTATAGTTAACTATCAGTGTTTCATTAGCTTTTTTTCCTAGCATCCACTGACAGCTACATTCCTCCTAATTAAGATAAAACAGCATTCCGATGAATCTGTGGCATATAACAAAATTTTCCCCAAGAAGCTAAAACAGAGAGCCACCAGACTATAGTGTGAGGCATGCCATAAAATATTCATAAAAATAGCAAGATAGAAATAAAACATTCGAAGCAGGTATAAAACACAAATAAATATAATTGTGTTTAATAACTATACTTAATAATTAAATATGGGGGGATTGGGTTCTGAATGGTCTGCAGCTATCACAGACTGGCTTATTGTTCAGCAATTCAGTCCCCACTCTTCCATTGAAGTGGAGTGCTTCCCTGTCCCAGGGACTTTTGGTTTGTGCTTTGTGACTTATTTGAACTTTGGACAGTGAGCAGATGTGATGAGAGCAGAAATTTTGGCTCAGGTCATGATCTCAGGGTCCTGAGATCCAGCCCTGCTTCCGGCTCCACGCTCAGTGGGGAGTCTGCTTGAAGGATCTCTCCCTCTGCCCCTCTTCCCACTTACATGTGCATGCTTTCTCTCTCTTCAAATAAATAAATCCCCCCTCCAAAAAAACAAGACTAACAATAGGGTAGACTTCAGGCACGCATCAGGATCCCAGCACTGCTCTGTGATTTGTTTGGTATTGCCCTCTTCTGTGTGTTGGCTCCAACCTCAGTCTGGTAATGGGATGGCTACAGAAGTGTTGCTCTGCCATCTGGCCCCACACACTGAGGGGGAGAAGAGATCAAAGAAAGAGGCAGGCCACTCCAGATTAGGAGGCAGCAGTTTTAATTAGCAAGGGAACATTCATACAAGGTTTGTCTTGAGCAGCTGCAGGACTAGTAGAATTCCATAACTGCCCACCAGAATCTTCAAAGTTTATACATATACAGAGGCCTTGTATGTGTAACATGCACTGTCCAGATGGTCTCAACCACACTTTATTCCCTCAAGGCTATGTCTTTGAAAATGGTTCCCCCTGTAGGAATGGTGAACAGAATGTACATTTCAAGGACAGGGAAGGGGACTAGGAGCCTCCCATTTCCTGGGTCCAGCTTTTGAATCAAATGGCACTCACATGCTCTTGATGACTTCCTCCAACAAGTTCTAGAAGAAGCGTAAAAATATGGCAATCCTAGCGAAAAGGCAGAATGATGCATTTCTCTGTAATTTTAAAAAGCAAGAAAACTGTTCCCAGAGGCACTCCTCCCAATCTTTTGACCAGTCCTTGGTTAAATGCCCATCCATAGACAAACAAATTAGTGGAGAGACATCTGATTGGCTACCACTGGCAGTCACATGCTGTCTCCCATAAACCATGTCAAAGGCAGAAGGAGAACAAAGGAGTGGGCTGGTCCTAAAGCGAGTCTGCGTGGCTGGACTTTGGGAATGGGTTAAGATAGTTTTGTAAGAAGCAACTGCATTACATGTGGATGTTGATCATGGTAGAGATGGACAAAGTGGATTTTTAAGATTTTAAGATATTTTGCCATGAATTAATAATGAATCTCTCAAAAAAAAAAAAAAATGAAACTCTCCCCACACACACACTTAATGGTTTTGAGACACTAAATGTAAACTGCTGTCATCTTCACAATGACTAATATATATATATATATTATAGTCACAATGACTAATATATATATAATATACACACACATATATATATATATATATATACAGTCCTGTCTCTGCAACTACCATTTCCCATGCAGAGACAGGACTGTATGGAGTATTAGAGGTAATGCTGTGCTGAAATGGGAAACTTGATGAAATAATTCTTCCAGGAAAGTACGTAATTTTGAATAATACCTGGGAAAATATTTTGTTTCTGAGGGGTACAAATGTATAAAGGCTTAGCCAATTTTTCCAGGTCAACAAAATAGGGGGTGGATGGGTGAATGGTTAATAAAGTAAGAAATGAAAAGACCAGAAAACTTGAGTGATGAGAAAGCATGATCGGACCCGTGTGTAGTCTCTCTATCCTCCTTTCTATTTATAGGATCAGGAAGTGGCCAATACATTTTAACATATTGCCTTGCCCATTGTCTCAATTTCCCAAAGAAATCTGTTTCTGTCAGGTTAAATTATAAATATTCTGTAGTGGATAATTTTGTGTTCACTTGACTGAACTTCAGGGTGTGAACATTATTTTAGTTTGGCCAAACATTATTCAGGGGACATATCTGAGAGGGTGTTCCTGGATGAGATTAACATTCAAATCAATGAAATGAGTAAAGCAAATTGCCCTTCCTAACGTGGCTAGGCCTCATTCATCACTTGAATACCTGAAAAGAATATAAACACTGAGTAATTCTTTCTGCCTGACTGTTGAACTAGAACATAGGTCTTTCCCAGGCTTCAGACTCCCGTTGAAACTTCAGCTCTTCCTAGGTCTTCAGCCAGCTGCTCTTTATTTTTTTTTTTTAAGATTTTATTTATTTATTTGAGAGAAAGAATGAGAGATAGAGAGCACGAGAGGGAAGAGGGTCAGAGGGAGAAGCAGACTCCCTGCTGAGCAGGGAGCCCGATGCGGGACTCGATCCCGGGACTCCAGGATCATGACCTGAGCCGAAGGCAGTCACTTAACCAACTGAGCCACCCAGGCGCCCATAGCCAGCTGCTCTTTAAACTAGAATTCACATCATCAGCTTTCCTGGTCCTCAGGCCTTTGGACTCAGGCTGGAACTATACACCCGCAGTTCTGAGTCTCTAGCTTGCTGACTGCAGATCTTGGGACTTCTCTGTCTCCAGAATTGCATGAAGCTATTCTTTATGATAAATATTTTCATCTGCACCTTATTGGTTGTGTTTCTCCGGAGAATCCTAACTAATACATACTCCTAAAGCAGTTTTACTTGGTCACATCTGCCTAGATATACACATTCAAACAATGTCAGTTGGATAGAGGGCTACTTGAGGCGTATCTATTTTCATTTACCCCCATAACATCATCAAATTCTAACTAATATGGTAGTCATAACCAGATGTGGCTATTTAAATTTATATAAAATTCATTAAAGTTAAATTCATTAGTGGAAAATGGAAATTAATCCCTCAATCACACTAGCCACATTTTAAGTACTCAGTAGACATATATGGCTAGGAGTTATCACATTGGACAGCATGAACACAGAACATTCCCTTAATCAAAGAATATTTTATTGGACAACACTGGGCTATACAATAATGGATTCTTACATCATTGACGCATAACTAAAGATCCTCTTGTATCTCCTCATTTCAATGGAAATATCCCTATACAATAAAAATATAAGGAACAGATGGTATATAGCCAAAAATTACCCTTGAAAATCTATCAGAACATGGACATTTTGTGCATATAACACTATACAGATATATAAAAAGGTATACAGTTTTATTTAAATATATATATTAAAGAGGGCATGTATTGCACGGAGCACTGGGTGTTATACACAAACAATGAATCGTGGAACACTACATCAAAAACTAGTGATGTATGGTGACTAACAACATAATAAAATAAAATTTAAAAAATGAATATATACATATATCTGAATAATACATAGGTATAAATATATAATGTATTTAAATGTTTCAATTATTCTGTAATACTCTCTCTGACAAGAAGAATATTTTTTTAAAAGATCTTTTTATTTAAGGGAGAGAGAGAGAGAGAGAGCTGGGGAGAGGGGCAAAGGGAGAGAGAGAGAGGGAGAAAAAGTCTTAAGCAGACTCCACACTGAACATGGAGCCCAATGCAGGGCTCCATCTCAGGATCCTGAGAAAATGACCTGAGCAGAAACCAAGAGTTGGACTCTTAACAGACTGAGCCACCCAGGTGCCCCTGGCACAGCTCTTTTTGAGAGACCAGACCAGTCCAACTCCTTGTCCAGGCCCATCGGACACCCTATGCTTCCATGTTCCACGTGCCTACACTATTCCTCTCCCTCACCACACCACTCTCATGACCTCTTCTCTTTCCCAATCTTTGCATCTCTTGTCTGCTGTCCCAACCACACCCTAAAAATCCTTCTTCACTAGGGAGTCTCCTCTTCTCCCCTCTACAAAGACCGCCTGACTCTTCTGGGCACAGACACGCTTTCTTGCACGCTCTCAGAGCACCTTGTTTACCTCTCTCCTTTCCTAATTGCATGTTTATATTTGTTTCCTCACTAAATTTTGAACTGCAGGGGGGGCAAACTCATGTCTTATTAAACTATGTTTTCAGGGCCCAAAACATAGTATGTGATTACCTGGTTTCTATAAAAAGTAAATTGGTGGATTAATTGTTCAAAAAAAAAAAGAGGAATAAGAAATGCATGAGAAAGAGAAAGAGTGACAGAGTGACAGCACAGCTCAAGCCAGTGAATCACTGAAGTCTGGGCGGAGATGGTGGAAGTGCTACTAAGTACATCACAAACTTCTCAAACTTTTGTCAATATTTCCCAATTACTCAGGAGTATTTTGCTTGCAAGTGACAAAAACCCAAATCAAAGCAGCATGAGCAAAGGAAGGGTATTCTGGCTTCTGTAGCTATTTGAGAGAGAAAGAGAGAGAGAGGGAGTATGATCAGGGGGAGAGGCAGAGGGAGAAGCAGACAGTCCGCTGAACAGGAAACCCAATGCAGGGCTCAATCCCAGGGCCCTGGGATCACGACCTGAGCCGAAGGCAGACCCTGAACCGACTGAGCCACCACCCGCCCCCTGTGTCCACGTTGTTCCTGGACAGTCCCTTCAATGTGGTGATCTAACAGATGCAGGATGACTGGGGCTGGCTATCCCTGGTTGTCATCTCACTGATCCTCATGGACAGAGATCTCCTTTTCCTGATGTGCCAGCACAAGTCCAGGTGAGCCAGTCTTTGTGCCAGTATACACAACTCTGGTGCAGAGTATGTGATGGGGAGTGCCCATGTGTGATGCTCTGACTGTCCAGGTTTAGTCCTGGATCCAGGACTGGGGTTAGCCCTGCCCGTTCCACAGGGATGGAGTGTTGAGCAGTGATACCCCAAAGGAAACTGGGATGTCCCTATTAGAGGAGGGAGAACAGACATTGATAAAGAAGTTCCCTGTAAATTTGGGAAGACCAAAACAAGTATTCCCCGTATGGCCACTTTTCAATGTCATGACCTTCCTGATATTTTATGAACAAACTGTGTTCACTATATGTCTTTATTTTCTCCGTAGTAGAAGCTATGATGCCATTGCTTACTTCATTGCTGTCTTCAAAACTGCAAGGGGCTATTTCAAATAAGAGCGTGAAAGCAAGTGCAGTACTTGTTGACGTGTTCTTTTAATCCTCCCAAGAGGTATGATAGTTTATGACAATCAACCTCGCCCCAATGCTAATCTGCTATTGCTTATCTATTAACCATGTGATTCAGGTCCAGGTTTGTTCACTCATTTTTTTTTTCTTTCTCTCCAGCAGAGGAATGTGCCAATCAACCTCTTTTGCCCTCTTCTTTCTGACAACACTCAAAGGATTCCACCTAGTCAGGGTTTCTGCACTACTGGTAGTTCTAGGTGCATCTTCCTGGGCTTAAACAGCATTCTCTACATGTCTTTTTCATTAAGTGGCCAAGGGTATCTGAATTTGGACCCGGTATATGTTTCTTACATTCACTTTTTATGAATAAGAGCTAGCTTTACTCAGAGCATTTTGTGGACGCCAGGACCTAGCTGAAAGTCCATAATGTTTTTGTGGTCTCCTTATCTTCAGCTGTACCATTAACAACTCTATGTGTCAAATAATGGTAGTTTCAACCTAAAGAAGTACTAAAAATATAATTTTATGTACATTTATATAAATAAACTAGCCAATTTTTGCTAAAATATTAAGTGCATAGAAGTACAGATGCTATGTTGCAAGCCAAAGTCAGTAATATAATTTAGAAGTTTATAGGCCTGAAAGTCCTAGCAGGCTAACACGTGACTCTGTTTAGTGTTTTCACAAGGGCTGCTTTTGTTTATGTAAGTTGGGGTCTATGCATGAAAGAATGTTTTTGTTTCAGAATTGTTAGAGATTATGCTCCAATCCACTGTACATAAGGAATACTGCATGAACTGATACTTTTGGAATGTGAATTGTAATACACATTATGTATTACACAATGCAAGGAGAAAGCATCATGCCAAGGATCCTTCATGTCAGTGGGGTATGGGGACAAAATCACATTTGATTAGTTCCAAAATAATAACTTGATCAACTTCTGAGGTGCTACACCAAATATCCCTAAGGAATGGTACATTTGCTGTCAGTCAAGTTCAGTCTCAGGGTTTTTGATTAGCCACAGTTTAGGAATAAGGGACATCTTTCTCCCCTTCCTCCTGCATGAAAGGCAAGTTGATAACAAGGAGTTCCTTCAAATTCAGATGACTTCACAGTAAAAACAGCCTCACTTGGGAACATCATAAGAGGGAATAATATAGGAAGCACACATTTTCCTAAACAAAATAAAATGATTTAAGCAAATGCGAAGGAGCCGATAGTTACCTATTGTGCTTCCTCATGGGATTTCAGTCCTGTTTTTGTTCCCCTAAGAATAGGGGGAAAGTGCAGTTGAACCCAAGAACTGACGTGCTTGTGCCACAAACTAAGCTTGTTCTTCCTTGAGTGCTAGAACATGGCTATTAGCTTCAATGGGACACAGAAAATAGACTTCATAATGAAAGTTCCCTGCGAATTGGCTCACTCTCATTAAAGAAAGCATTTGTTTTCTTATTGCCCCTAATTTCCCTGGTAGCCTAAAGAAGAAAAAGTTAAAGACTAATAACGAAGATAACTGTAGTAATTGTCACACTGAAGTAAAAAATAAAACAATAGAGAGGAAGGAAAGGGAGGCCATATCTCTCCCAGTTTGGGGCATTGTTTATTAGCAAATATACTCTTTGAAACATTAGCTGAAATAGGCAAATTACTCCTACTGCTCCATTCTGGCTTCTAACAACAACTATTTTAGCTTGAGGTACAATATTATGAAGTTTCAAAATTCAGGCAAGTCTTGTGGAATAAATACATTCTAGCATGCAAAGTGTTTAAACATGAATTGTTTGGTGTAAAATTACTTCAAAATGGTGCAAAATATAGGCTACATGTTGGAAAAGCAAAGTGTGTAGTTTCCATTAAGCATGCAAGGTTATAGTAGTCATTCTATAAATAATAGTAACATCTGAAGAAAAAAGCCAGTTTCAAATTTCCATTGGATTGTACAGACTTACAAAATGAAAATAGCATTCTTGGTGTAAAGTGATTAAAGCACATCTTGTAAATCTCTGTGAGTTATGACTCCATCCCAGTAAAAACCAAATAAATCAGATCCTTTTTAAAATGTACTCAAATGTTGTTAATTTAAAGATGACCCATGAAAATAAACAAAAAAATGGAGGAAAGTGAAGAAATAAAGCAGGTATAAAAAATAATGGATGAGGAAAAATAAGTGCTGGTTCTATGCAAAGGAGGAGAGAGCTAATAAACACACACAGTGCAATCACATAGACAACCCTGTGGCTTGTTCAATAAAATTGCAAAGATGAGAAATATATATATGTGCAATTTGGGTTAAAATAGGAGGAGACAGTTTTTAACTCATCAGTAAATAATAGTTACTATCCTATGTAAAATAGATGGGCATCTGGGGAAATTTTAAATTATCAAAATTGACACCTATGTCAAGTGGTAGGAAAAAATTAAAGAGATTTATAACCTTAGATTCATTTTTTTTAATTTATAAAGGATTGTTTTCAATTGAAAGTCAGGAAACATGTATTTTTGGGTGAAATTTCACAAGCTTTTAAAAGAAACTATAGTTTCTATATCATATAACCTGGATCAGAACACAATAAAAAGGGGCGCCTGAGTGGTTCAGTCAGTTAAGCATCTGCTTTTGGCTCAGGTCATGATCCCAGGGTCCTGGGACTGAGTCCTGCATCTGGCTCCTTCCTCAGTGGGGAGCCTGCTTCTCCCTCTACCTGCTGCTCCCCCTGCTTGTGCTCTCTCTCTCTGACAAATAAGTCTTAAAAAAAAAGAACATAATAAAAAGTTCAAAATTTCCCACTTCATATAATGAGGACTGTGGAGACCTAACCTATTAACTTGAGAACTATACCTTAAAAATGACATTACGGTTTTCTTGCCAATGTAGTTTGATGCATGAACACCAAAGTGAAAAACACATGTCAAAACTTACATATATATATATATGCATATTGCAAAAAAATTCCACTGGACAGGATTAAACAGGCAAGGAAGACTTTATTCAAGACTATTGCAACAGGGGAGAGAGAGAGGACTCCATTGAAACAAAAAGTGGGAGAGTTTAAGTGCTGGAATGAGCTAGTGAAAAGGTGCCAGAGGACATGTGGGGCAGAGGCAGGTGTTGGTTAGTGTGATCAGGTCATCTGCATGGAATGAGCTAGTGAAAAGGTGCCAGAGGACATGTGGGGCAGAGGCAGGTGTTGGTTGGTGTGATCAGGTCATCTGCATTTGCTAATTAACGCTTATCAAAGTGAGGTTCCTGCTCTCCCCCAGAGATTGGGAGACTGGAACATTATCCTGCTTGATGGTTATATTTCAAAGAGATGGTTCCCGAGGCCTTGAGGAAGACATTCCTGGGTTGTAAATCTGGCAAGAGAAAGGGCAGAGAAAAATTTATAATTGCAACTTTTCTAATGTCAATGCTCTAAAAACAAGGTGGTCAGGGGCCCACAGTCAGGAAAAAAAAAAAATCTGTTTAAGTTTAGACAAGCTGAGGCGAACATTAAGGCCATCTTAACCAACACACGCACACACACACACCCACACACACACACCCCACAGATATACCTGTAAGTGTATGTGCATAAAGGATGAGGCACTCTACATAAATAGGTTTTATTCCAGAAATTCAATAGTTGTTGATGATTTGAAAACATTAATATACAAATACAGTCCCAAATTATTTGATAAATGCCCAAAAATTCTTGACAAAAATGAAATGCCCATTCTTGATTTTATAATAGAAAACCAAACAAACAGAAAAAACACTGAGCAAAATAGAAGTAGAATACAGTACTTCTTTCTACATTTAAAAACATTTCTTAGACCAACTATCAACATTCTTTTAAGCTTTAATAAAAAGACAACATCAATAAAGTCAGTTTATTGACTTTATTGATGTTACAAGATACAAGATAAGAATACCCACAGTCACTATTACTTAATTTTCTCTTAGAAGTTTTAGACCTGTGATTCTCAAGATGTGTTCCATGAACCAGTGGTATCAGCATCTCCTGGGAACTTGTTAGAAATGCAACTAATTGAGAGGGTGGGTGGTGGCAGCACTTTGCATGTTAAGAAGCCCTGCAGGTGATTCTAATGCATATATATATTTTTTTATGGTGTTTCTTTCTTTCTTTGAGAGAGAGGGCATGCACAAGTGTGCATTGAAGAGAAAGAGAGGGAAAGGGCAGGAGTGGAGGGGCAGAGGAAATGTGAAACAGACTCTGCACTGAACATGGAGCCTGACTCGGGGCTTAATCCCAGGGGATCCCGAGATCATGACCTGAGCCAAAATCAAGAGTTGGCCACTTAACTGACTGAGCCACCCAGGCGCCCCTCTAATGCATATTTGAAGTTAGCTCTAAGTAATAGTCCAGAGAAGGGGTAGGCAAAGAAGGCATGTGGTCTGTATCACAACTCTTCAACTCTGCCAATGTAGCACTAAACAGACACATACTTTTTAAACAAATGGATGTGGCCATATTCTGATAAAACATTTTACAAAAACAGGTTGAAGACTGGATGTGGCCCTTGACAATCATTTGCCAACTTTTTTTTTTTAGAGTCTAGAATTTAGACAATAACAGAAGACAAGAAACCTAAAAATAAATATACTCATCAGAGCAGAGAAGTAAAAGTATTATTTCCAGATGACATAATAGAATAATTTGAACTCTTGGAGAATAAACAAAACCACAGTTAGATAAGAGCAAGCAATAACGCAGCCAGAAACAAAATACATTTAAATGAATGAATATATTTTTAGATTAACAATGAGAACATAATAAAGATCCTATTTTTAATAGTGAGAAAACATCTAAGAATATAATGTCCAGATGTCGGTACAAAAACAAATAGATTTCATAAGAGTCAAAAGGAGATCTGAAACAGTGGACAATTTTCCAGAGGCTGTACCCAACTACTAGCTCTTGCCCATAAGACTCATTACCTCCTGACAAACCAGACATTTTGCTACTTACTGGTTTATTTTTAGTATCTCCCAACAAGACTGTAACGTCTGTGATTGCTGGGATTTTTATCTGCGTTGTTCACTGTTGGAGAGAAGGCTCAGTGAGCAGTGCGTGGCACATAGTAGGAAGTCAGTCAATATCTGGTGGCTGATTGAAAACATGTATACTCACTGTTCTCCAGTTAATTGCTAGGGCTAATGCAATTGCCAGTTGGAAATGACTTGAGACTTAACAAAATAAACCTCAAATGCATCTAAATGAGTGAAAACAGCCCAAGGTGTTGGGGGGGCAAAAAAAAAGAGGAGGACAATCTGGTTTCACTGATATTAAACTGTACTAACGGTAATTATCAAAATATTGACAAATTAGAAATCTAGTCAATGTGCTCTGGATTTAGATTAAATCTATGGTATTCTTAATAAGTGAATCAGCAAGATTATCATATCAGTTAAAAAGTAAGCACACAACTTGAAAGTACTGAAAGAGAAATCTCCATGTGGTGGCATGATAGCCTGGCTAAGAACATGGACTTTCGATTTTGGATCAAACTCAGAGTCCTTCATTTACTAGTAGTGTGATCTTGGGCAAGTTATTTATCTTCTAAAAGCCCCTTAAACCTTCTCTGCATATTAGGACTTGTACTTACATCATAAATTGTTTTGGTGAGTTAATAAAACTATACACACACACACACACACACACACACACACACATATAAGTTAGCATCACATTTATCTCATAGTAAGTGCTTAATGGATGCTGATTTTCGTTACATCAAAATTGCCCACAAAAAATCATCTGAATGTCCAAAAAAAGAATTGACTGATTTAGTTATGATACCTCCAAGGAGATTGCTATTCCACAATTAAGCTCATATATTTGAATGATATTTAAGGACATCCAAAAGAGAAAAAGACACATGTTGGAGTAAAACAACATGAAAATTATTTAAAGAAGATGGTACAGATTTTATTAAGAGAGAAGGAGAGGGCGCCTGGGTGGCTCAGTTGGTTAAGCAACTGCCTTCGGCTCAGGTCATGATCCTGGAGTCCGGGGATCGAGTCCCGCATCGGGCTCCCTGCTGAGCAGGGAGTCTGCTTCTCCCTCTGACCCTCCCCCCTCTCATGCTCTCTCTATCTCATTCTCTCTCTCGAATGAATAAATAAATAAATAAATAAATAAATAAATAAATAAATAAATAAATAAAATCTTTAAAAAAAAGAGAGAGGGAGAAACAGAAATGGATACATGGATAGATGCACTGAAATAAACACTGGATTAAAAGTGTATCAAATGATTATCGGAAGCCCTCCCTGGGTGGTAGGCTTATGAATGATTTCCTATTATGAACATGTGTTACATCTTTAGAAGCAGAACACATAAAATAAGATAAAGAAATTATTTTTTTAATTTTTATTTAATTTTCATTTGTTTTTAAGTTTTTATTTAGATTCCAGTTAGTTAACATACAGTGTAATATTAGTTTTAGGTGTTCTTTAGAAAGTAGAATGATGATTTTCAAATAAAGATGTATCTAGCATACCTAGTTCAATGATCATTAAAGTAAATTCTTAAAAATTTTATGTTGAAATTTAAAAAAAATAAAGTTAACACAGAATTTCTTCCCTTGAGATTTGTGTCCATAGTGTCTAAAACTCTATTTTCATGTTTATTTTCTCTTCAAAAATGTCCAGATAGAAGATAGAGTTCCAATCTGGTATTTTTGGGGGGTGAGAAGAGGGGAAAGATAATTCTAAAGGTCATGAGGAAAGACAAAATTGGCACTCTTACTATGTCCTTGGAGAATCAACTTCACAACCTAAATTGGTTTCTGAGGAGACTGGTATCAAATTGTTTAATAAGAAGGTCCACGTTTCTAGGATTCTAGTCTCTTCTTGTCTAAAAATACCTTGGAATGCGATAGTCTTGAAACCCCTTTGAGACTTGGCTTTACTGAATGGCATTTCAAAATAAATTCAGTTGCTTTGTCGTGGAAGATTTGGTTAGCCTTTTATTTCACACGTTATTTTGGACGCTGACAACGAATCCAGAAATTCAAAACATAAGCAAATAATCCAAAATTACCCTTGAAAAGCTACAAATGAGGCAGTAACTGTAAAGAAAAGGATATTGGACTGGAATGCAACGAAGTTGTATTTCTGGACTTTTTACCAATGTCTGTGGCAATTCATTTTGATTCTTTGGGGTTCAGTTCTCTGATCTGAAAAATGAAGAGGCTGGGTGTGATGTTTTGAAGTTCCTTTTCAAATTTAAAGAGAAGTCTGTGAAACATTATGAATTAAATGGACTTGATATTCCTAGGATATATGAATTCAGTGACCACTGAAGTATATTAAAATCAGTACATTTCAGTTATCTTTCAGCGAGGAGAGATAAAATCAAAACATTAGAGTCAACCCTGAAATTCTTATTATAGAGCTTTTTATTAGTGCAACAATGGCAAATTTTTGAAACCCCAAAAAATCAAACAGCAGATTTCCTGAGTTACCTTAGCAAAGTGCCAATGACCAGAATGGCTATATATTTGCTTAAAGAAAAAGTGGTGAACCCTAATTTATTGATGGCCCATTAAGGCAAAATAAAAATCTAGAAATATAAATCCTCCCTTCAGGGCTCATTCCTCAACTAAGGCCAATTTTAGTCCTCGGTGTTATCTGGATAATAATTTCAACGTCTTTTCCTTTTCAATGTCCTTGTCTCTGTCTCGCTCTCGCCCACATCTAATGAAGGAAAACAGTCTTCATTTTTTTAAATCTTTTTGGTTCTGCCCAAATATTGATCAACTCTTTGGAAATTGGAGAAGTGGTTGATTCTGGCTTCCTGCGATACTCAAGTACTAAAATCTCTGACAAAGCTCTGCTGACAAAATACGATGCCTGGGAAGCCTAAACGTAGAAGACAATGGGTATCCATATTTTGTTATTATACTTACAATGCCATCCATAACACATTGCATAATAATTACGTTTACGTGACAGCATCCCCGTCTGGATTGTGAATTCCACTGGTGCAAGTAGCATACCTCAGGATAAATCCCCAGGGCTCTGGAGATGGTGGATGCTCAATGCATGTCTGAACAATTAATGCTGAATGAATGAAGATCTGAGCATACATCCTGGATTTAAAGCTTCTTGATTTGAGTTTGGGGGGTTTGTTTCTTTTTATTTAAATACATTACCCTCCCCCAGTGCTTTGATCTGATACATAAAGCCAGGTGATTATAATATCACATAAATTTTTGATGATGAAATAACATTTGTGAAGTTTTTTTTTTTTTTTTTTTTAAAGATCAGTTCAAAGAGGTTTTTATTATTCTTACCAGTATGGTGTAATATTAAAAGTGAAAGAAGACCTCAAACTTAGAAAAGCACTATAGAAATCCACTGAAAGATTCAAAGCCTTTTATTCTTCCTTAAAGACAAGACTGAAACACAAATACTGTTGTGACAACAGTGGAGTGACATGAATATACACAAATTACTAGCATCAGGTTTTTTCAGAGCTGGATAGAGGAAAGGAGAAGCAGAAGAGGAAAGAGAAGGGGGATCAGAAGTCCTGCAAGGAAGGGTAATATTCAGGTTTCCCCAAACTGGCCCTCGGGATGTCAAGGCCCTGAAGTCTTTGCTCGGGGGGGAGTTTTTAAAGAACTTTTTAAATGTTCCAATTTTTAAATAAAATCATTTGCAAGTTCCTCCTTATTCTAGAATAAGAATGACAACAAACTTAGCAGAAGGACTATGTTCTGAAGATACAGAATATATAACAAGATATTCTGGCTGATTGCAGTCTTGACTCCAGCAATGACTAGCTGAGTGACCCTGGACAGGTCACCACTCAGGACCTGTTTCCTCAGCTGTAAAACTGGCATGGTATCGCTGAAGGTCTAGGTGTGATTTAATGTTCGTTTTCTACCCACCGGGCCCACCTTCCTTGAGTAGGAGAATTACCTGATCTGCATGGTTTTGCTATTAGCCTCCCATGACAATATGAATAAAACTCTAAGCACATGCAAGGAAATCATGGAATCTCTTATTCTGAGGTGGGCACAGTGGGGTCCATAGCCTCAGAAGCACTGGCTTTTTAACATAGCTCCTCATGGGATGCCAGTTTGTACCACATTCAGAGGGATGAGCTCTTGCTTATGCTGTATTTGGAAGAAGGTAACTTAGGCACAGAGAAATTAGTATCCTTATATCACAAAGACATTCTTTCCTTCTAATGGCATACCATTGCTTGTGAATCTCTACCCCACAGACAGAGGTATATGCATGTGAGTCCCTAGAGAGATATGAAGAATTAATATGCTCACGGGTGTTCTTATAACTGTTGGCAAAACATATAAAAAAGAGAGTTTGGTCTGTTGAATTTGCAAAATCTCTTATTTTATTAATAAAGTTTTTATTTCCTTTGAACCCACATTGTGATACTTGTTAATAGTACTCCTGCAAACAGCTACTATAAATATATCATCACACTATTAACAGAAAGTAAAGGGAAAGGCTTAATTGAAAAAAGCATCTGAAAAAACATTGGTAATATTAAAAGCACAAAATACAGGAACTAAGTAGTCTCTCTAAGTAATCCATTGTGAAACCATGTGTATCTCTATTAGGCTAAATATTATCCATAATAGGTTAGATAGGCATACAATCAACTACCTTTCTATCAGTAATAAGACAAATTGGAACTCTCTAGTCTTTTACTAGCTGTACTATGAAGTTATGGGTATCTAAGAAATCTCAATATTGAGCATCTCCTACTGCTTCCCCATGAATATGTGTTCCAACCACACCACTTCTTTCTATGCTTTGCACTTTGTTCTACTTTGGACTTTTGCAGATGCAACCATTTAGAATGCCCTGCCCACAGATCACTTCACATGTCACCTCTTTAGGGAGGCGTCCCATAATTTAGTGGTTCTCTTTTTCTCCCGAAATTCTGTTTTATTTTTGCAACGTGAGCTTATTGCCTCCTCGATGTCTAGAACAGTGTCTGGTTCTTAGAGAGCATCACGTGTTGAATGAATGAGTGAATGAATGGTTAACTTCTCTTATTTGAACCTCATAGTGTGGATTGTCTCAAAACCAAGACGTGACATTGATGCTCACAATCTATATTTTGAAAGAGTTCCTTTGAAATTCTGTGTCTCACCTCATAAAAACAAAACAGGCAAAAAACACTCCTGGGGGAAAGGCAAGAAATAAGATAATCAATAGTGGAGAGATTTTTCCTGCTCCAAATATGCCAGAGTAGGTTGGCCATCATTTATGCCTTAACAACTCCCACCTTGGTGGTATAAAGGAAGAAAGACAAGGTAGGCTAGGGTGGGAGGGTGTGGGTAGAAGCACCCAGCCATCACAGGGAGGTTCTCTCAAGCTCTGCCTGCTGCCCCACCGTATAAAGACAGTGGGAGTTTTATAATATTTTTAACACAATTGGCAGCCAAAACAAGCACCTGGAATCTCATTATATTCTGCCTCAGATTCTGGCCTTAGTATCATCAATCAAACCACCCTAATGTTTTCTTAAAGTAAGAGAATAAAAAAAAATTATGGAAATATAAGTACTTCCCCAAGCTACTTAAAAATTCTTGCATGTAGAAAAGGATATCATGAGAAGTAAAACAAAGAAAAGAGAATAGAGCAGAACCATTTTGTGAGATAATTATAGGGAAAAATGTCCCCCCCCCTTGGTATCCTACGCATTCAGTAGGGAAAGAATAGCATTATAATTTATATTTTCCCATATGTAAAATGATTATATATATATATATATTAAATACTTAATCCCTCATTCTTTCAATGTATACATATTTTGTATTTGGTATGTACCAGCTCTGTGCTAGTCACTGGGAATCCAGCAATGAACAAATGGCTGAGCGCTCTACTTTTGTAGGAATTCCATTCTGTTGTAATTGAGGAAGACAAAAACAAATGAATAAATGAACAATCCCATTACAGGTTATGATAAGCATTATGGGAAAAATAAAGTATTATGAAAGGCCTAATAGAGATCATGGGAGTATGATGGTGTGCTCTAACTTGTGAGATCAGGAAAGATCAAGGTAGCACCCCATGGTCTCTAGAAAATTCTGGAAATAGAAAATTATTATTCATGACTAAATCTAATCCCTTTCTGTCTAACACATAGGATATTTTCCTTTTGGAAATTATGCAAACTCTGGAAGATTTCACAGGAAGAATGTTGCTGTCTTCTTTCCATTATATCCCTCTTGCTTGGACACAACCTGAAGGCCTGTGGACTGGGCTTCCTGCATGGCTCAGCTTCATCTGTTTTATTCAGTTCTCAGCTGTTCTCTCTACTCCAAGGACTCTGATTCATTACATGTCTCTTCCTCCTTCCTCAGGAGGAAGAATCTAGTTCCTTCCTACTTTCCCATTTTAGCTATGTTCATGGTCAAACTCTTACCTCTTTCCTCTTTGGCTTGGTTTGTTCATCGACCATATTCCATGGTATCAGTTGGCTTAGATGCCTTTCCCATATGCTGTTCCCAGAAGCCAGTTGTATGCAAGGCAGATGGGTGTGTATGTGAGGTAACTCAGACCCACATTTCTTTTTACCCATTTCCTGTTGCATTTAAGCATTTCTGAATAGTCTAATGACCTTAAATGGTATGTAGTGACAGGGTGCTGTTCCCTCATGAGGAACGACCAGCACTTTTTATGAATAAGGACATGATATAGTCTCTAGTGCCAATACCTCAAACCCAGCCTTCCCTTTAATTCCTTTGTCTCCATGACTCCATGAAATGGATTGCCAGTTTAGGAATGTCCAGCAACAAGTTGGAAGGAGAAAATTAAGCTGTAATGATGCTAAATTTTAATTAGATCTTAGACAAAGATATCCCTAGTATCTAAATAGAATGCCAGGTAAATGGAAGAAGTGAACCAGGCAGGCAAATGTGTAATTGCAATTAATGGATATATTTAAACTCAATCTTAGTAATTATCTGTTAAGAATAGGAGTCAGTAGCTCTTCCAGTGACCTTGAACAAATTGTATCGTTCTTTAAAAGTTTTCCCAAGCCATAAACCAGGGTTAATACCATTTTCTATTTACTGACCTCAAACAATGATGTCTCAGTATATGTTATAGGTCCTGAGATCGGCCTATAAAAAATCCTGTATTAATAGCAAACATCATTGCTTTGTTGAAAATTAATGTCTTGATATTTACATAATACCTTAAAGAGTTACAAACCCATACTCCATTTTTACCCACACAGAACAACTGAGTTTCTGCTTATCTTCTCCCACAGATATTGGTTTTTATGTTTCCCTGGTTGTTTTTTGTTTTCTTTTCTGGCCATATTTCTAAACTTTTTAGATCATTTTATCTTTTCACCTTCACTTGTGAATTCAAAACCATCCAATATAGCATCATTAGGGAGTTTAGTTAACATATTTCTTTCAGACACTTAATAATGAAGTTAAACAAAAACCCTGTGTTACTGTAATGACATCAAAGTCAATCCTCTTTTTGAAACAACTGGCCATGCGAGAGAGCAGATGTAGCAGTCTCTGCCATAAAAGGTGCAATTGAGAGTAGAAGGTAGCAGTATTGGGAAAATATGAGATAGGACATCTTGTTATTATATTCCAGATGAAGACCAAAGAATTTAGTCCCAGAATATCAGAAGCAATGGGGTGAGCAAACTTTTTTTTTTTAATTCCTTGAGGTCAGTAATAGGTATGTGACTATCAGTTGAGGAACACTCTCTGAGCTCCTTTCCCCTTAGAATCACTAGATGGTGAAAAGTTAATAATGATCACATCTAGTATGGACTGAAGAACTAATGGGCACTGTGCTTGGCACTGGAGTACCTATAAAGCTTCTCTGACATTAACCTTGACTTTAGGGAGTCCACATTGTTAGAGACACAGAAGTCCAATGTACTTTAAACCAAAATAAAAAGTGTCAAATGAACCAAGCAGCATAGATGAGAGAGTGAACTGCGTGGTATGGAAGGAGCTCAAAGAAGAAATGACATTTTAATTGAGCTTTTTCAGTAAGAATTTAAGCAATAGAGCGTGGGAAGAAGCTAGTCAAAGCTTGTATGTGTGCAAGGGTATTTGGAGTGAGGCACTTTCTAAGGCTGGGGAATTGGCTAGTGTGATCGGAATAAACAAGGACAAGTGGGAATGGCAGAAGAGAGGAAACTAAAAATCAAGATTGGATTATGAATATCTTGTGAAGGGTTTGAAGTTTACTCTCTAGCCAATTGGGTAGAGTTGGAAACAGCCTAGAATTTCAAGTTGGGAATTAACATGGCCAATTTATGTCAACAATGATCACTGGACTGATCTCTTCTCTAAAATGAGATCATGTAAAATGTATTATATAGTAAAGAACAGGAGTGGCTAAAACGTTCAGGATAGTATCTACTTTTCTCTAATTTTCTATTTATGTTATACTTAATTAACAAGATTTTTTAAAAACCTTGCTAATTAACACGTCTAATTATATGTTTATATTTATCTAATATATTTGCCCAGTTTTCTAGTGATTTTAGAAATCGCTAAGTCTTTGTTAGAATTCTAAGCTTTGCTCTTAAAAAAGCATTTCTAACTCATTTAATGTACTTTCTTGCCTTAGTAAATATAATTAACATGATGACACACATTTTGCAGTTAAAGTTAAAACCTGAGAAACAATTCCCTTTTTTATATATTAGCAAACATCTGAATACAGATGGTATAAGAAAGGAGTTATGTTCGCCTCAAGAAAGTATTTTAAAAAGCTCTAAAACTTCTTTTTTAATTTAATATGTGAGAACATGTTTGGTTGCTTAACTCCTGAGTAGAAAGTAAAAAACTTAATAAAGCTTTACACCAATAGGCTGAGCTCAACGCCATCAATATATTAAATTCTAGAGGCATGTTTGCTCAATGAATGGATGGATCTTCAGTTAAACCTCTTGTAATGTAAATTGATTAAATATATGACCATTATCTATTTTACTGACAGCTGTTCTCCATTCCCCTAAGGCTTACAACTTGCTGTTGTCAATTTTTATTGAGCATTCACAAAGATTTAGGCACTGAACCCACCCAGTGCATTAAATCTCTCTGCCTCATGGAGGTTTACCTTCTGGTAGGACATCACATGGCCTCTCAGTACATTAAGCCTAACACAGCAAGATAGAAAGACAAGTGCCACTCCTTTGTTCCTTGAGCCCATAGTCTGTGTGCCTGGCACTATGCTAGGTGCCTGATATCTATCAAGGCCAAATAAATAAGACCAATGTGTTCTCTGCCTTCGTGGAATTTATAGCCTATCATGTTCTATCAGGCAAGGGTGGCATTAAACAGATCATTACGAAGGTCATAACTGCTAAGAAAATTAGGAACATAAAAGCGCCCTGAGATTCCATAGTTTGGGTACTAAGGTCAATTTGGGGAGTAAAAAGTTTCATCAATTGTAGTTTCTTTAAGTTTGCCCTAGATTCATTTTTCTTTTTTTGGTTTTGTGTTGACATGCATGCATTCCTGTGTTCATTTCACAGAAGTTGATCAGCTTTACCATCTAGTCCTATCACTGCAAAACCTTGGAATGCTGTTGCAAGCAATGTGGAAACATTCCACGTATGTTAGGGCCATTGGATGGGACAGATTTAAATGAGGAGCTTGCATGCTTCTGCCCTCCAGTAAACCTTATATTATGATTTATAAATTTCCAGCTTTGATGTGCAATAAAGCTTACAATGATGGGAGATGGAAGGCTAGTTCAAGAATATCAGAGTTAATAAAATTAAGAGTAAAATACATGGGGAAATGAAAGGAGACCATAAAAGGTGGCATCAGATTCTTCGGCAAATGCTCTAAATTGTTTTTAAAATTGGCATTGCGATCAACATAATTGTAAAATAAGGGGTGATGTGGCATTTTTTATTAAAACTCTATAATCAAGAAATTATAGGAAAGCCTTATTTCTAAAAGAAAGGAGCTAAAAAAAATCTGAACGATCTTTTTTTATTACATTTTCGAGATGTAATTTGTGTTAACTTCTCCACACCGAAATTTTTATACAGTATTTTGGCAATCAAACCACTTTAGAAATTAAATGCATGATGTTCTGTTACGTTCATAGAAATCTAAGGAACCACGTTCATGTGGCTCTTTTAAAGATCAGAATTTTGATCACCATTGTAACTCCCAGAGAATATGGTATGAGAGGTGAATTTTCTGTCCATTCAAAAATAGTAATAAAGAAGTGAAAGTGACATGATTACTTTTTATCTGCTAAGCTTCATTATTCATCTGTCTTATGCCATTTCCCAACCATATTATCGGTTCCCCCTTCCTTGGGTATTTCTGATACTTAACAATGGTTTAATTATAGTTACTCAAAATAATATGGAGAACAAAATGATTATACACTATAAAGGATATTTAATTTCCCAGTGTTGGCCACAAAACAAGTTTCAGCTAAATGCCTCTATTAATTATGACTACAAGTCTAGTCCCAGATCTATCTATACTAATGGATGACAATGTTGTCTGTTATGTTGGCACTTTCCTTTGATTTAATCTGTTGGATAAAACATGACCAAGAAGATAACAGTCATGAGGAATATATAGGATCCCTAGACCTTCCCCACTTTCTCAATACACGCAAGTCTCTTGTTTCTCTTTCCTATTGTGATCCATGACTAATTTATAGCAGCTGAAAGCTGACCTCAAAGAAAAAACTTTCCTTCTCTATCCTTTGATCCTTGTGACAGCTACAAACTGAAACACTTTGCAAATCTCTTAGTCTGGGCATCCAGGGAAAGACTGTCAGTCAGGTGGTAGCCTTTATTGAGCCTGTGTGCGTGCGGAGCACTGCTCCAGCAGCTTCAGAATATTACAAAGGTACTGAAGTTCCTGCAGAAGCCCTGACCACCGGGCTCTCAGAGTAAAAGACAGTAATCAATTCCAAGATGAATCTATGACTACATAAAGGAGATCTATTCCCGCTAGAAATTTTCCAGTGAACTTTACTCTGAGCTTGCACCGAGGTGCTGTTGGAATTGCCCATGACATCATTTATAATTTTATAATTCAGCTGCTGGTTCAGTCCTGCCTAGATCAGTGAATAATTCTAGGGAGAGGACAATGAAAACAACTCCTTTTGGAATAAAAAAAATATATCACCATATACACAAGAGAAATAGTATAATATTCTCTTGATATGGGCAACTGCATTTCAGTTAAAAACATATTTAAGACTTTTTCTTCTTTTAGCAGTTAACTTTATTATGTAACTTGGAGATCTTTATAGGGGAAACGTTCATTATTTGTTGTAGGGCATTTCCACGTGGGACAAGATAGACACGGGTGAAGGGGGCAAATGACTAAGGAGCATGGGTAGGATTTCTTTTTGAGGTGACAAAAATGTTCTAAAACTGATTGTAGCGATACAACTCTATGGATATACTAAGATAGTGCCGTTTAAATGGGTGAATTGTATTATGTGTGAATTATATCTGGGTGAGGCTGATAAAAAAATAATTCCCTGTCTGTACCTGTGGATTTCGTGTCAAATAAAAGCCACAACCAGCATTCTTACTCCTCTCTTCATTGATCATTGATCAGTTGACTTTACAAAATTCAGTTATTTCCCCTAGCCAACATAAAGGGAAAAAAAAAAAAAGGCTTTGAAAGCTAAGCTTTTAAGAGTCTGAGTCAAATATTACCTAACGCACATGCTTTAATGAGATACAACCTTTAAATTACCCAGCTGCATTCAATTATCCAAGATGCAGACAAAACATACAGTTGTTGCCATCATGCTCCGTCTTGGAGTGACTCTTTGTTATGCTTTAGCTCTAGTCTGTGCAGGAGAGCTATTGACGGTATTCCTTTCTCCTTCATCTTGCCTCAAAATAGTTGTCAAACAGGTTATGCTGCTAGATGAGTGTTAGGCTTGGAGACGGTGACTGAGTTGTTTTCAAAGAACCACTGTTCCACAGTGCCTTTTTCTTTTAGTCCATTATAAGCACATAAAAGCTACTTTAAAAATGATTTATATTATTCCTAAGTAAGTCATAGAAAATGTATGTTTTATGATTTGCTTGCTTTCATCTCTTCCCAATTGACAAAAAAAAAAATATTAGGTTGTAAAAGACGTATATGTAAAACCTAGCAAAGCAAAAACAAGCCAAATAACTTCAAATTATATGATAATTCTAGAGAAAGAAATAAAGGATCAGAGTAGGGAAAAATAAAAAGATGCAAAGGACATATAGCTACTTGGCTACCACAATTTGAGGTTCTAAAATTAATCCAGATTATACTTTAAAGGCTCAATACAGAAAACTGGGTGATCCAAAGGATACCCTACCTAGACCTTCATACTTGGAACTAACCCTCAGGACTAATCTTTGTCTGAAACCAGGAGGGATTGTGTGTGTGTCTGTGTTTGTCTAATTAAGGTATAACTTACATATAACTTTATATTAATTTCAGGTGCACAACATAATGATTTGCTATTTGTATATATTGTAAAGCACACACCACAATGTCTAAATAGCATCCAGTATCACATAGTTACAAAAAAGATTTTTCTTGTGATAAGAACTCTTAAGATATACTCTCTTAGCAACTTCCGGGAATGAAATACAGTATAATTAACTATAGTCAGCAGGGATTGCTAAGAATTGTTAAAACTTCACTCATCATTTATTTCCTGGCAATTGATCATGTAGTGGCTTATTATTGGTAACTGCCAGAATCATCAAATCTCCTCATCCCTTTTAGACCATCTTTCTCCTCATCTCTTCCTCATGTGTTCATCTAACACCTTTGTGAAGAATACAAATCCTCATCTGCAATGTGGTTCTTCTACTCAAGTGTCAAGAACTCAAAATGCCAATCAAGTACTTAAAAGCATCTTGTCCACAACTGAACCCTCTGCACATGTCAACCCCAAAACCCTCCCCACGCTAACTGCTGTGTTTTTTCAGAGGCTGTTACCATCTTCTCAATTTCCTGAGCTATAAATGCCAGTGTTGTTTTGAATCATGATTTTCCTTCATTTCCTGTATCCATCCAGTCACTAAGGCTTATTGGTTTTTCCTTTAAGTTGTTGCATATTCACATAATCCTTTATGTTTTCACTGCAATTTTCAAAGTACAACACTTTGATACTCTTTTCCCTGGACTATTCTAAGTCTCCTGTCTGACTTCCGCCTTCTCCCCAGTTTTAGAGTGGGCCTCTGAATTAACAGCAGGTGTAACTCTCATGATCTCCCTTAATCATTGTTTATCCATATTAGTCCTGGATTCAAAAGATTTGCTTGCTCACACTGTTTGTGACTATTTGCCTGACACCTCTGTATATCTGCAAATCAAATATCTTATTTGGGGGTCAATTTAAAAACCCTAATTTCTCCATATAATCTCCTCTGGCTGATTAAAACTTCTATAAACTCCCATTCCTCTGAATTACTATAGAACATGGAGTTTACATAGCCTAAATTATCAATTAATTGTATAAGGCTTTGTTTTGTCAGTATTTTTTCTTGAGTGCTGGTTGAGGTTCTTGGGCATAGGGATTAAGTCCTTTGTAGCTTAATGACAGTGATAACGGTGGTTCAATGATGATGACACTGATTTCCACAAGTCACCTACAGTAATATGGAACTGCTCTGTTGGAACATAAGCTGATCACTCCTCAAAGGAAAGAAAGAGTGAGTCAAGGCTGGCAGGGTTTGAGGGGTGGGGGTGGAGAAAGTTTAGGGAAAAATGTCTCCCAAGGACAGGACAAGACCCAAATTTTAAAGATAAGGTACGCAGCAAATGCAAGGTTAGGAGAGGGGATGAAGAGCAGAAAAGGGGCTTATAGAAAGTGGGTTCTATCCAAATTAAAAGTCAAGGAAGTTCCTTCCAGACAGTTTGCCAGATTTTAGAATTGGAACAGAGGTTGGAGCAAAGGGAACAAAGGGGATGAAGATTTGTAACCTATGAGACTGGAGTTTGGGATTTTGGCTTAGTAGACATGAGAGATCAAGGACCACAAGTGTTGTTAATCAGGAAAACTACCCGGGTCCTGAGGTAAAACTAGGTATCACAGCCTGGTGGGAGAAACTAAACTCTTCCTATGAAAAGGACAGGTTTTTTTTTTTATGGGAAAGAGGGATTTTCTGTATACATGCCCAAGTTCTTTCTTCCTCTTTCCTCTTGGTCAAAGAATGAAGTGAGAAAGTCTGATGGCAGGTGTTAGCCCATTGGCCCATGTTTTTCAACTGAGAGAGCTCATCCAAAAAAACCCCCATAAATATCAGTAATCTGGTATCTTTTTCTCTTTCTTTTCCTCCTGGGACCGGTACCAGATGATTACTTGGGCAAGTAACCAACACTAACCTCACCAGTAATGACACGGACAGACATCAAGGGCCTCTTGATATGATACACTGAGAATCATCCCTGTGGTATCGCGGGGGAAGAAAATGCATCACTTGAATCTAATCATGAATAAACATCAGAGCAACTCAAATTGAGGTACACTCTACAAAATACGGGTCCTGTTCTCTTCAAAAATATTAAGGCAATAAAAGAAAAAGAAAGTCAGAGAATCATTCCAGATTTAAAGAAACTAAGGAAATTTGACAACTGAACGCAACATAGGATACTGGACTGGATTTTGAACCCAGGGGAAAATTTCTGAGAAAAGATATTACGTAAGAGTGTAGATCTTAAGAATTCACCTCACAAAAAAACCCCAAATGACAACAAAACACAATAACTTACCTATGTATGGTGACAGATGTTCAGTAGAATTATCGTGGTAATCATTTCACAATATATACACATATCGAATCATGACATTGTAGCCTTGAAACTAAGATAATGTGACATGTCAATTATACCTCAATTAAAAAAAGAAAAATTAAGGCAACAACTGGCAAAATTTGAACATAGACTGCAGATTAGGTGACAGTATAGAAGCAATGTTTAATTTTCTGTTTTTGATAATGGTACTGTGGTTATGCAGGAGCAGGCCCTTGTTCATAGGACATCCTCTCTGGTGATTTGGTATCTGCAGTTTACTTCCCAATAATTCTGAAATATAGATATATAATAGATGAGAAAGATGAGAGTGATCGAGAGATAAAGAGACACTGTAAAGTAACTGATGTCAAGTGTCAAACACTCATAAACTTAGGTAAGGAACATATTGCAAGCTCTTATATGATTCCTGCAACTTTTTCTGTGTTTGAAGTTACATTAAAAAAGTTATTAAAGTGTTGAATTCCACAGTGAATAATTGACTTTTTTTAAATTTTTTATTGTTATGTTAATCACCGTACATCATTAGTTTTTGATGTAGTGTTCCATGATTCACTGTTTGTGCATAACACCCAGTGCTCCACGCAGAACGTGCCCTTTCTAATACCCATCACCAGGCTAACCCATCCCCCCACCCCCCTCCCCTCTAGAACCCTCAGTTTGTTTTTCAGAGTCCATCATCTCTCATGGTTCGTCTCCCCCTCCGACTTACTCCCCTTCATTCTTCCCCTCCTGCTATCTTCTTCTTTTTCTTTTTTCTTAACATATCTTGCATTATTTGTTTCGGAGGTACAGATCTGTGAGTCAACAGTCTTGCACAATTCACAGCGCTCACCATAGCACATACCTAATAATTGACTTTTAATGAAGGGATGAGAAGAAGGTTGTTCTATTTTGTTTGTTTTCTAAGAGCCAAAGAGTTTAGGAGAAAAGAAATGGAAGGACTGCTTTTAACATCTCAAAAGGAAAAATTGAGAACCATATGCCAGTTATTTTTCAGTATGAAATACTAGATCCAACAATTTTTCTGTGTGAACAACTCTTTATCCATTTTAATAGATTAACATCAAAAATTCTTTTTATTTTGATCAAAACTGTATTTGAAATTCTTTCATTGACTCCACCATGAAACAAATTTAATAAACAAGTGTCATAGGGAAGACTTTCCAGCCTAACGTTTACTCTCAAGATCTAGGTTATCTGAGACTAAATTATTCATTTCCTCATTTTAGTTTTAAAGGAAGAGTGAAAAACATATATAGCACCAACTCATTTACTTAATTCAGCAACCAGTTCTCACTGGACACCTGACATTGTCACGTTTTTTGATCCATTGAAGCCATCAGCACTGAAGTAGGAAAATGGAAATACATATAGGTAGTATTTTTTTATATAGGTAGTATTTTTAATTGCTTACCATTTAATTTCTTTCCTCAAAAAATTTTATTTATATATATATATTTATTTATTTATTTTAAAGACTTTATTTGAGAGAAAGAGCATGAGTGGTGGGGAGGGGCAGAGGGAGAGACAAGCACACTCCCTGCTGAGCAGGTTGCCCAACTGCGGGGACTTGATCCCAGGACCCTGAGATCATGACCTGAGCGGGAGGCAGACACTTAACCCACTGAGCCACCCAGGTGCCCCTCCTCAAGAAATTTTGAAAATATAGGTCCCCTCCCCCCACCCCCCCATCCCCAGTTATATGTCTTTTTTTTTTTAGTTATGTCTTAAAAATGGTGGTGTACTGCTCCTTAAAGTAATATTTGTATCATATAAAAATATAACCTCCAAACTCTTAGTGAAGTAAATATATAGAAGTTTACATTTTATTATTTCCACTTTCATTTTTAAGAAAATTTAGCTTCTTTTACTTGAGTCAGAATACTGCATGAGAATAACTAAAAGCCAGAACAAAAATTACCCACTGTTCCATCAGTAATGAAATCAGTGTCTTTATTCATGGTGCCCCATGAAATTGTCCACATGCAATTTCTATTTTTATATGTATGTAGCAATACTCTAGATAGAATGCTATTCTGTGTATAACTCATTGCATGCATCACTATTTTACCACAGTATTCCTTTTTTTGTCTCCTTTCTGTTCTTTCCTTTTTCATTCTTTAGCCTTTTACCCATGGCGCCCAATAGTAACAGACTGATATATATCTCCTCACATCTTCTTGCATAGTTAACATTATACACAAACATACATGATCAAAGACCTCTTGTCTCATTAATCAGAATTGGTAGATGCTCAGTAAATGGAGAGCATAAAACTGATGCATGCATAACTTGAATATTTTATTAATTTAATTATATACTTTTAAACACATTATATATGCTTTTAAGTGTGTGGAGCTAGCTGATTTTAAATTTTCTTGTATAAATCACACCCAAACTTCCAGTTTGGTTTTCTTTAAAGTGGATCAAGCTTTTGAAGATACTTGCTAAGCAATTTAGTGTGTGATTTTTCTATATTTTTATAATTTTCTTCTCTGCTCTTTTCACAGTGGTCTTGCCCACACCTAAATTCTCAATATATATTTTCAAAGGCTTTCATTTATGGAATCTTTTCAAAGTTTTTAAGTTTGTCTTCATGAAGCAACAACTCTTTTTTATGACATTTATTTTTTATTTATTTTTAAAGATTTTTTTTATTAGAGAGAGAGAGAGATAACACAAGCGGAGGGGAGGGGTAAGGGAAGAGGGAGAAGCAGACTGCCAGTTGAGTGCCCAGGATCCACATGGGGCTGGATCCCAGGACTCTGGGATCATGACCTGAGCTGAAGGCAGGCACTTAACTGACTGAGCCACCCAGGTGCCCCTTTTATGACATATTTATAAGCACTTTATGTAACATTTTATTAAATGTCAAAATTGCAGTAGGAATAACACATGGTGCAAAGGAGTTTAAAAACAAACACAATTGACCTTTAGCAAGTGAATGTTAAAGGTAGGGATAGAATGGTATGGATAAAATCATATAAGAATCAACTTTCTGGGAGCAATCCATATGTTTTTTGCTTATTTTATGGAGGGAATGGATAGCAGATGAATTCGTTTCATCAGTTAAGTGGAAGATAATTGAAAGAACTGCTTCATGGTATTTTTTTTTTTGTCATTCACTTTATATAAACAAAATTATCCAATATATATTTATAAGCAACTTGTTTTTCTTAATGACATGTAATTGCTATTTTTCCGGAATAATAGCTTAGGTCTAACTCATTCTTTTCAATAGCTGGTTGATATTTCATCAAATGGATGTGTTAAAAATCCTGTCAACTGTTCCTTATTGATAAGCATTTAGATTATTTCCAGGTTTGGCCGCTTCAAATGATGTTTTAATGGAGATCTTTATACATATATTCTTAGATACTGCTGCCTTCATTCCTGTGGGATAAATTATTTAGTTTGTTCCTCTTGTATTTCAATTTCTACTTTTAATATCCTTAAGCTTCAAGTATAATTATATAATATTTTAAAACAAGGCTGGGGCTCAAAAGGGATCACTGTAATTCCTGTTTATACTTGCAAGATTTTGACCAGTTTGAAAATTTTAACCAATCTGGGGTCCACTGATAATTCTGAATCCACTAGGATTCAGAAGCCTATCATCCATCTGTTGGCTTGAGTAGTGTAAGTAAATTTCCATAGGTCCTGTACCTCTTGCATGCGAAGAATGCTACATCTAGGACAGCTCTGATTTATTCCTATGATTTCTTCTACTGCAAAGTCTGTCACAGTCAAAAGTAAAACTTTGTCTGTATTGAGATGGTATAGGGAAATGTGAAGAATTTAAACACATAAAATATTAATACAATATATAAATCTAAGCACATGATTTCCATGTCTTACAAATCAGAACAAGGGCATAAATAACATAAAAGTTGAGCCTGTTTTTAGTTTCCCATGATAATGTGAATTATTTTGAATTATATAGTTATTACAGGCCAATGTACTATATAACATACCAGCATGTGATGTATTCTCTTTAAACTATGACCAGCATTAACGTGCAGATTCAAGGCTCACAAATATCCCAGGAAAGTAACAGGGCCACCAGGTTACTTGACTTTTCTGTAATGTCTGCAATCGTATACTGTATCTTTAAAATCAGCTGTTGTGCATGAACATATAATGACATCCAATTGCTCATTCTGCAAAATGCACATTTACATGCTTCAGCATAGAGGTGACCTGATATAATAATATAATAGTTATTCTCTTGATTATCAATATCTTCTTCTGTGGAAATTTGGTAATAACCAGAAGTATGGAAGTTGGGGTTTATTGTAAGGTTTCTTTTTTTTTTAAGATTTTACTTATTTATTTATTTGAGAGAGTGCCTGAGTGCAGAGAGGGGGAGGTAGGGGCAAAGAGAGACGGACAAGGAGATTCCCCGCCGAGCCGGGAGCCCGATGCGGGGCTCGATCCCAGGACCCCGAGACCATGACCTGAGCCGAAGGCAGACGCTTAATGGACTAAGCCACCCAGGCGCCCCTATTGTAAGTTTTCTTTAATCATTTTAGATATCCCTAGTATATTATATAAGCCAGAGTTGTTGGAGACAATAGAAGACTAAGGTTATAAAAACATATTTTGCTTTATATCATTTATTACAAAAATAAGTATGTCTTTCCTGTCTGACTCTTCTAGACTAGATAGAGTAAGGCAGAAATTTTTAAGGAAATTGTAGGATTCTGTTTAATGAATTAGATCCATACATTAACCATTCAGACCGACGATGCATATTTCCACGTTCGTTTTGCCTCCTGCCCTCACAAACCTGTTTTTAGCAAGAACAATGATGAAGTCTATTAAGGTTTTCATTAATGCTTGGCAGGTACCAATTAGCTACTGTGGGTTTATGTTAATCTTGTAATATATACACACAAAGTGGCTCCATAGGTAAAAACTAAATACATGGGTGATTGGGTGTCCTCGTCTGATCTGCCACATTACGCTAAAATCTTGATCATAAAGCTAACATGAAACTTCACCCCCTCAATCCCTGGATTAACAGAAATAAATTTTTGTATCTATCTCCATTTGTCACACCACTTGCTAAGAGGCAGGCACCTAGTCATAATTTTTTTGATTCAACATTTCCTGACTGTTGTCTTTATGTTATTTTCCCCTCAGGATTTCTGCCAAAACCACTGGAGGTCTAATCCTTGGTAGACAGAGTAAAGAAGCACAATAGAAAAGTAGATCTGTTGCTTGTAGAAAGACTTTCTCCATATCTTCCAGGTTACTAACATGCTCTTAATGCTTAACAGCCAGATATCAAAAGTGGAGGTGCTCAGATCTGTAGCATCTGCATATTTCCATGATGTAATTACTCTCATTCTGGATGACTTCCTGCCACCAATGTGATGTCACTAAATGCAAATTTGGGCAGAGATGTTAACCATCAGTTCTTCCAAAACAATACAGATCCCTTCCAACACACCAATTTAAAAATGTGTTGACCTCCATCATTTTGGCATATCTAACCAAGTGAAATTGAGTAGGGGATGGAAGGTAGAAGTATAGAGGTTAAGAGAGAAGTTGTATTTCTGATTCACAGTTGTAATTGAGAAAAATTGACTATGGAAAATCGCATAAAGCAAGCTAAATTTCAGGACATTTGATGAAATATATGAATTTATCATTCCTGAGAAGTCCAGAGTTAAGCGGTGGAAGCAACCATGGCTCATAATTGGTATGCAATAATTTTTTTTGTTTTGGTTCATGGTCAGAATTTGAAATAAGTTACAGTAATCATAACAATGCTAATTATTTTAAATAAATCTGAAACCATACAACATGATGTATTGTTCCCATATAACTAAGATAAGGCATTTACTTTTGAGGAGCTATAGCTTCTATGTTCATGTATCTGTACATTTATTCTATCCCTTGATCTTTCATGAGACTTTGTGGGAACTCACACAACCTATTCAGCACCTCAGGGTTTACTTCTCAAACAAGGATATTATTTTACACTCTTCTTTTTAAAAGATTATGACTAAGTAATATAAACATTAAGAATGCTTTGAGTTGTAAGTGTGCACAGCACCATCCCAAACTATAGACCAGAACTATCAAATAGAATTTTCTACACCAATAGAAATATTCTATATCTACACTGTCCAATTAAACATTCGGTTTCTTAATTGAACTAGCCGTTTTCCAGTGCTCAATTGGCACTTAATTAAATTAAATTAAATCTAAATTTAAATAGCCACATGGCACCAGTGGGTCCCATGTTGAAAGTGCCACTCTAAAAGACAAACCACCAATGTTTATTTCTTCTTCATCAGCAAAATCAATAGTTGGCCAACAATTCTGTCACATGTAGTGACAAATATGGCATTTTGAAAAAAAAAAACTGTTCATGAATTTTAAAAACGATGTTTTATCACTAATAGCGGCAAAAATGGAAAGAAACCATATATACTTACAAGAAACTTAACAGTTCACAATTTCAGAGTTTTTCAAAGAATCTAATTTTCTTTCACAATAGGAATTCCAAACATGGATGAAGACTGAGCTAGAGAAAGAGAATAAATACTAGAAATGAGTACAATTTTGGTGGTAAATAAATGAATATTTGAATCAAGTCTTACCTCTTCAATATTCATAAAAATACCCAATATTACTGCTGATTTTTATCACTAATTAAAAAATATATGTTGCTGCCTTTGTAAATTTGTAAAGAGTTACTTAACACTTAGAAATGTATCTGAAAATCATCTTATAAAGCTGAAGTGGATATTGAGAACCAATTTACCATAATATTCTAAAATTTAATTTCATTCAAAAAAATGTCTGTAAGCCTGTGGTTATCCTAAATTTGGCAAAATAGCTTATCCAACTGTTTCCTAAAATACTTTTGGACCTGATTTAAAACAAAACAAAAATAAAACAGCCATAAAAATATCTGTAATTCAAAATGGTTAACTGAAGTTTTTATAGCTACTTTTTTTTTTTTATTAGCTGATCTTCCATTGTGCAGCACTGATCTCTTGGCAAAACTGTTTGAGCTCTCCAAATCATATACCCAGGAAACAATATGCATTTTGTTTACCTGTTCTAGAAGAGCTTTGAAAAAAATCTCCCCTAGCTCCTCCAATTAAAATATGAAAGGCAGGCACAAAAGAGTTTGGCTGGTTCACTCAGTGATAAGGAAACACAGGCTTAGTTTAATTCATTCTTCTAAAGTGCCAACTGACAAGCTTACATTGAATTCAGTCCAGGCTCAAAAGTATAATTGATGTCAGCTCAAATTCTCAGCCAAAGACAAACACTGAATCTGTTGCTATTGGCTTTGTTTGGGTTTCAGGTGCAGGGCCCCAGCCATATGGTATCCTTGGGGCAGGGTTTTTGTTACGGTGTATGTGTATGTATGTGTGTGTGCTTGTTAATATCGCAAACATCCTTCAGTTGCAAAGCAAACAAAGGAAAGGCAATCTACTCATTGCCTAGAACCACTATAGACCACCAACTGCTGAGTACTATTAAAGTTACATAGAGCATTAGACAAATAGAAGTTCCTGTCCAAGATACTACTTTACCAATGAATTCTTTATTTGCCCTTGGCATCCTGTTTTCCTTTCACCAACTAATGGCTCTGCATTTATAATTAATGAATTGACACTGTATTATTAGTATAAACTTCAATATATTTTACAACAGACCAGTGTTTTTTTCAAATTTTGTATCCAGACTGTTCATTAAATCATCATTGACTGTGACAGGAGAGCACTCTTTTATATATGTAAAAAACATTTTATTTGAAAGTGGCAAATCATTTGGACCAAATGAATGCTTTATATAAGAAACTATTGAATAATTAAAAATATAGATATCCCTAGCATGATCAATATATTTAGTACTCTATTGGATAGATTTGAAAAATTTTAGAGTTTTCTTCCTTGTTGATATGATTACAACCTTTATGACTCAATCAAGTAATTATCAAGGCCCTGTCAAGCTTGGGCATTGCACGAGGCCTTATGGGGAACAAAAACATAAAACAAAATCCCTACTCAAAAAGCAAAGAGTTTTCATGTCTAAAAGGAATACATATGAAACTACAGTGAATATTATAGGCAGAATATAATCATTAAATACAAGCAGCAGGGGATTAAAAGCCGAAAGATATAAATAAATCCTGGGAGTTTCCATAAAGGAGATAGGACTTAATACAACTCTGAAGAATGAATAGCTTTTACATAGAAGGACTTGGTTATGGAATATTATTACAAGTAAGAATATAGCATGAAAAAAAGAGAAGTTAGAAGAAACATATTGGATTATTTGTAATTATGGATACCAGGATGAGTAGTCTGAAGAATAGGGAATATTGTCAGGTAACTAAAATGGCAAGATATTTTAGAAGCTAATTGCAAGGCATTTGGACTTGATACAGTAAGAAAGTGTTTTCAGTGAGGTATAGGACTGTAAATCTATGCATAGAAGGCCCTGGATGGGATGCCTGGGTGGCTCAGTCAGTTAAGCGTCTGCCTTCGGCTCAGAGCATGATCCCAGGACCCTGAGATCAAGTCCCACATCTGGCTCCTTGCTCCACAGGGAGCCTGCTTCTCCTTCTGCCTACTTCTCCCTCTGCTTGTCATTCCCTCTGCTTGTGCTTTCTCTCTCTCTGTCTCAAAATAAATAAAAATCTTAAAAAAAAAAAAAAAAGAAGGGCCCTGGAGGTGTCTGGTTAGACCAGGAAAGTGGGGTTTCTAGGAAAGCCCATGCTAGTCTGTTCTATATATGAGAATACTTTGAAAGACTGTTAAGTAAATTGTGTTGTATTATTTAATTTTTAAAAAGTTTCCGTAGACAGTGGCAATTTTCTAGCTCGTTAAATCAATCACAGGATAAACTTAACCCCCTGTAAATATATGCAATGCATTTATAGTGCAATGATTCTATTTTTTTGACATGGTTATCATAGTGAGTCTTAACAAGTTATTAACAGAGGACAAAAATTTAGAAATCCTGACTTTATAGCTACACTTTTGCTACAACTGATACTATAAGTGCAATACAATTAAACAAAAAACAAATCGGTTGACCCTATGGAGGAATTATAGTACAGAAAATTAGGTGTTAAGTTGCTTTTGCCCAGCATCTTAAAAGGACAAATTTATCAAGATAATTACAGGTAAGAGAGTTTCCTCCTGTCATTCCTGCATTCTCCAAGAATTCAAAGATTAATTAAAATGATTTTTTCACACATGTTAACTTTATTCAACACCCAGCTCATGAGAGAGTCTTGGCTAGATTCATCTAAGTCATTTTGTTTTGAAAATTATATAAAAAGTCAATCTCCTTCTAAATACTATGGCTTCTTAATAGGTCCACCTCTGAGTACTTCTCCAGCAGTTACGAAGATCTGTGTTTCAAGTATCCTAACTTATAAATTAGAAAAGTTCATTGTTTAGCACTCTGACTCGAAAACACTGTTCAAGTGGGAGTTATAGACCAAGGATTTCAACCGACTTTTTTTAAATTTAATTTAATTTTATTATGTTATGTTAGTCACCATACAATACATCATTAGTTTTTGATGTAGTGTTCCATGATTCATTGTTTTCATGTAACACCCAGTGCTCCATGCAGTACGTGCCCTCCTTAATACCCATCACCAGGCTAACCCATCTCCCCACCCCCCTCCCCTCTAGAACCCTCAGTTTGTTTCTCAGAGTCCATAGTCTCTCATGGTTTGTCTCCCCCACCGATCTCCCCCCTTTCTTTTTTCCCCTTCCTTCTCCTAATGTCAACCGACTTTTTAAATGTTGCTTTATTAATATGGAGCGTACCTCTCCATCTATTTGGTTAAATGCTCTTCTGAAAGGCCAGGGCAGTCCAATTTGTCCTGTTGAGTATTAAATTTGACCTTTGGATTGTTGCTCTCCCTCTCACTAATCCTGCCTCTTAGATATACAGTTACCATTAATTTAAAAGGAACATGGTGGCCATGCTGTTAATCATTAGGAAAGGATTTGTTGCAGATTTATGAATGTCTTGAATGCTTGAAGAGGTGTTTTTGGTATATGAATAATCATTGTGAACACCTCATCTGCAGCTTTTTCTTACTCTACATCCATCGTTTTAAAGCAGTTGTTCTCAACCCATTAGAGTCACCTGGGGAGCTTTACTACAACTCAATGCCCAAGTCTTCCTTCAGATTAATTAAACCAGAATCTCTGGCCTTCTCTGCCTGGAAGTTGAACTGGAACACTGTAACATGCTTCCAATTTGCAGGGAATTTTATGATATTGTGGTCTATCCAGTATTTCCTCAAATTACCTTAACTCTATTTTGAACCCTAGAGAGTAAGATAGAGGAAGAGTTAGCTTGTGAATGAGATGTCATTGTACTTTCTGTTGTAAGTGACAAAAACCTAATAGAAACTAAACTAAGGAAAAGAGCAAACTTCCTGAGTCACGTAACTGAAATATTCTGGAGCTAAGGCTAGGTCCGTCCGTGGCTTAATGATGTCACCAGGACTTGGTTTCTCTTCATCTCCTGGCTCTGCCTTCTGTTGTGCTGGCTTCATTCTCAGATCCCATTATTTTGGACCCCTTTCAATTCCAGACTAACATTATCCCAAGTGCAAGTTAAACAGCAGAACAAGTCTCTTTAGTCAGGTCGTGTTTCAGCTCTAGCAGTCATTCTAGTTGGCTAATTTATATCCTGTAGTCTTGAAACCCCTCTGAACCAATTGTTATAGATAGGGGTATTTAGGGTTCACAATTAGGCCTGTGTTTCATGTCCCTTTCTGGAGTCTGGGGTGGAGTTCTATCCAAAACATATCATTGGAAATTGGAGGCAGGTAGTTTTTACCAAAATTCATATTGCTCCTACCTAAAGAGGGAAAACCAATGCTGGCCTTCTAAAAAAGAGGCAAATGTCCAGTATAGGGTGACCAGACCACTGGGTTAAGTGCTCCAAGGGATATGAAAGAAAAGTGAGTCTCTATCATGGATGAGTGAATGAGTGAATGAGTGGGTAAGCGACATACAGGAGGGTCCCTGAGTACACAATATCCATGGCTGGCTCTTTATTAGCCTAAAGGCACAAAGGATCCTCTATAATGATTCAGGGCTACAGAATATTGTAGAAAAAGCAGGAATCAGTATAGAATTAGTCAGTATTACCATGCCTTGCTTAATGAAGTATGGATTGTAAAAACATCTATTTAAAAAAGGAGGGATGGGATGACATGTTAGAAAGCAAAGTGAAAGGTAACCAAGTTGTTTTTTTTTCTATTACCTTAAAAAAAAAAAAAGGAGAGAGAGAAGAAAAGAAGAGAAAAGAAAACATATTCCCAAGGATAAGATTCATGCTTTATTCAGTCTGCATAACATAGCCTATAAATACTTGATGAAATTATCTTACAGCCATAAAATACAATGACAAATTGTCTCCTTCACCTTCACCATGATGAAGTTATAGCTTAAAGATTACATGGTTTTAGAATCAATTGCTTGTGATCCAATTCAAATTTTGTGTGACCTTTGGAGAGACTTTTCATATCTCAAAGTCTGAGCTGTCTCATGTCTAAAATAAGAATGACAATAATTCTTACACATACTGTTGTGAAGTGAGGTAATCCATGAAAGCATAAATACAATGTTGGCATATAGTAAATGTGTGTAAATATTACATATCCACCCTTCATTCACCTCCTCTTCCTCTTCTCTTCTTTCTCATCATTATCATGATTGTTAATAAATGTCATGTAAGGTTATGCCATCACTGAAAAATGTTCTTATTTGCCTTTTGATCAGTTGATTTGGTCTTTATATATTTCCATTCTGCTTATATTCCAGAAGTAATAAGAATTATTATGAAAACAAAATTAGAGAAAAAGGGGGGAACTGTCATCCAGAATTCTATCATTCAAATTGAATTACTATTAAATGCTATTAATATTTTGGTGTTTTCTTCATTTTCTTCTGTTTGTATTTTATATACTTATTTTTATGTTGTTGATTTTAAATAAAGCACTCTTTATTTTTTTCAGATTTCCCTACACTTATTTTTTTTACAGTTGTACATACAGATAATATAGTATTTCTCATAATTTCAGAAAATCTAAAAAGTTACCCAAATTCCTATTCTTAGGTTAATTCTTTAGCTGGCTAACTAGCTGGATAGTTAGACATTTGTCAGAGTTTCCTTTTTGAGTTTTTATATTTGAGAATCAGGAAACATTTTAAAAATTGCTGCAGACTAAAAGTAGCATTGAATATCTCATTCTGGAAAAACAATTATAATCACATGCAGATTTCACTATCTAAACCAATTAATGAAGATTCCAAGTAGAGTAAATCACTTAGGTGTCCTCAGAATGAAACGGGTTAAAAAATGTATTTATAAATTATCCTGAACTCTAAGTTAATGTTAAGATCCAGTTTTTAAACTAACACATATGCAACTCATTCAGTTACAAACCATTTGGCAACCATCTTTTTCAAAATGTCAAGACAAAATGTAAGTATATGAAGAACCATATGCACAGTTCTCCCCTTTGGAGGGCACCGGCTCTTCACTATCTCTGACAAATTCCTAAAAAAAACAACTGTTTCATCTCTGCAGCAAGCAGACAATTACTAGTCAGCAGCCACCACAGCTAGTGCCCCTGCACCATTGAAGCTCAGCCTCTCCCAACCCCAACAGAGTGGGCCAGGAAATGAGTAAGCAGGGGGCAGGGGACTGGAAGTAGGAAATGAGACATGTTCAAACCCTCTCAGCCATGCACTCTTTTTCCTCCTCATTCTATTCTATCCCTATGAGAACTGCAGGCCAGGGAAAAAGCCAAGAGCCCTGATTATTCTTCTGAATGTCATGAAAACTACTCCAGGATAAAATAGGCTCAGTAGGATAATGATTTCAATAACAAAAACAAGGAGGTTCTAACATTACCATCAACCCAGTCCCCTACTGTCTTTCCCAAATGCCTATTTGTCTTACTTCTCTGCGTCTCCCATCTTCAACAGATCACAGCCCTATCAGTTTACCCCCCAGACAAGATTTCCAAATCTCCTCTCATTTCCTCCCGCTTCCTTTCCATTGCCTTATTAACTGATTCTAATTCTCTCCTCACTAAGTTTTTGTGGGAACCTTCAGTTTGTCTCCCTGGTTTAATCCTCTCATTTCTATTTATTCTGTACACTGCTGCCAGGATGATTTTCTAAGTTTTTAATTCTGCCTATCTAATTGTTTAGCTTTAAAAAAATTAAAACAAACAAAATCTCCATTGTTTCTTTGTGCCAATGGGATAGATACAATCTCCTTACCATGGCATTAAGGTCTTTGCAGGACTTGTTTCCCATTTAAGGTAAGGATGCCATTCCACCCAAACTCTCTTGTGCCTCCTCCTCTCCCCTAACACACCTACCTTGTTTTCCACCAACACAGACCTACCTACCATTCCATTAACATACTGTTTTTCTTCTGGACCATAGAAGTGTGCCTATGACATTCTCCAGCACAGGAAAGAATATAAAAATTAGCACTTGTAGAGCACACTCTGTTTTCCAAGCATGTAATCTACACAACATTGCAAAGATATAAGAATTACTGTTTCTATTTTGTAGGCAAAGCAAAAAAGGAGAATGAAATTGTCCAGGCACATGCCATGCTTAATGATGTCTCTTGGCTTAAAATCTATGTCATTTATCCTTTGTGGAATGCCCTACACCCAATTCTTTGCCTAAAAAATTCCTCACTTGGCTCTTAAATCTCACTTTAAGTTTAGCTCCTCTCTAGAGGAAATGAACTAGCCTTCTCTGGTATTACAATACCTGCTGGGGTGTTTCCAGAATTTCTGCATGGCAGGCTCAGAGAAGCCATCCACTTGAAAGGAAAAGACAGCGGGGACAGGCAAGGAAAATTACTTTGATGCTTCATTTACATAATGAGTACACTGTTTCTACCCTATATTTTATGCTGATGAAGATGATGGGGATACCTGTTCCCTCAACTGACCTATGTGTTGGCATTGTACTAGATCCTCTCCCAAATGATAGATAAAATTCTATTCTAATTTCTCCACTAATGAACTTACTTTCCAGACCAAAAAAAGTGAGTTCCTGAAGGTTTTGCACAACACCTTATTCATCTTTCTATTCCTTGCCCTTGTTAGGGACCTGGCTTTACTTGGGGGCTCAGTAAGTGTGGGAGGAATGGGAGCAGGAGTGGATGAAATGGTCATTTCCTGCTATAATAACTTGGGAATATTTTTTAAAGATTTATTTATTTATTTGAGAGAAAGAGAGTGGGGGAGGAGCAGAGGGAGAGAGAGAAAGAGAATCCTCAAGCAGACTCCCCACAGAAACGGGACTTGATCATACAACCCTGAGATCATGACCTGAACTGAAATCAAGAGTCAGCCACTTAACTAACTGAGCCACCCAGGCGCCCATGGAATATTTTCACTGAACTTCATCAGAAACCAGTTTGGAAGTTTGGTGTTTTCAATTATCGAGAACTCAGGCTCTAACTATCTATTAATGCCATGCATGGATATTTTAGTAATTAGGTTTTAATACATTTACACAAATAGGTCACTTTAATACCCAGAGTCAATGATCCATTCATCCAAGTAAGTACCATAATTTGCTTCTGAAAAGATAGCTTCACAGTTAATTCACTTCAGTCTTAGTAATGGCTATATTTCTATTATTACAATTCAATTGAAATTAAGCAAATCTTTCAAAAAAATTAAGCTTGGAACTTGGATACTTGGAGAAAAATAATAATTGTAAATTGCGAAAGTACTGAAGAAACATGGTTTTTATAATTTTATACCTCAAAGTGGAAACTTTTCAAGAACAGGACTGTAATTCTAGAGGGAAGCCTAGGAGTCAAGACCCTGATATGTTGTGTCAGATTTTGAGGGAATAAGTTGACAGAGACCCCATGCAGCTCACTGTTTCTTCATATACTCAGTGAAATAAGACAGGAGACAATCATAGTATTTTAATTATCTCATTAATGTTATGATGACCGCAATGAATGTAATTTGAGTCTCTGAGGCAAACACTGGATTCTTGGCATGAACTGTCCCATCTAATTCTCACAAATATACTCTAAGGTACATAATGCTCTACCAATGAGGACACAAAGGTGCAGAGTTTACACAATTGCCCAAAGTAAGCAAGGGAATAAGATTTGAGGCCACGATTTGACATGAGTCTTCTGTAACTTATCTGATATTATCTTGTTCTTATAAGTGTAAATTCTGCTTAGTTATTTCAGACATATTTAATTCTTTAAGTTAATAGTGTCATTTGGAATCATAAGGCATTTTTAGAATTTGATTTAATCTGGTAATGCCTCAATTTACTTCATAAAATTATCTTGAGGATTAAATGATAGAATTGCTATAAAACACTCAGCCTGGCCCAGAGCTTAAAATAAGCACCCAAAAAACTTTAAATGATGATGATGGTGGTGGTGGTGGTAGTGGTGATGGTAACAATTTAGTCTAACCTACTTATTTTCAATGATTCAGTAAGAAACTGGCTCACAGAGATCAAATATCAAGGACCCCTGAGAAATGGTGGCAAAGACCATTTCTCTATAAGGCACTGCCTACCTAGAGATTCCTTGATGATATATTATGGAAAATATCACTCTGTATATCCTGGAGGTAGAAAACAAGCAAACAAAAGGGAGGCAATCTAGAGGTTCAGTGTAATATATCGCCTTGCTACTCAAGGTGTGTTCAAGCAGCATCAGCACCATCTGGGAGCTGGTTAGAAAGGCAGACTCTCAGCCCCACCCCAGCCTTCCTGAACCGGAATCTGCATTTTAACAAAGTTCCCAGTGATTCATAATCCCATTAAAGTTATAGCAGCACTGCTATAAAGTATCTCAGCATGGAAGAAAAATAAAGATTAGCAAATGGGCTGTGCAATGAGAGGGACTTTGGTTCCAACCCCATCTACACCACTTGCTAGCTGTGAGACCTTGGCAAGTTCTCAGAGGGATTACATGATATAGTGTATTTAAAGCAGCTACCAAAGCATGATAATTCTAACTATTATAATAATTAAGATACACCAAAGTAAACCCAGATAGTAATAATAAAAAGCATATTTTAAATGACAAATGGGAAGATTTGAGCATGGGTCCAAAACTTCCATCTTCCAAATGAGAATAAAAAAGATTTACAGAGAGAATATTTTAAGGGTAATTATGACATATCTAAGTTTGGTTACTATGTATGTATACATACACACACATATATATATACATATATACATGTAGATATAATTTCTCAAATATATACAAAACATTATCATTCCCAAATAGAGTTTTATATTAATGTAAGAAAAACAAACCTGACTCAAGAGTAGATTAGGATTCTGTCCACTAGCCATGGCTAGATTTTTAATTGACCATCACCTTATACCATAATCAGATTGTATAGAAATGTACATTTTTCATTTGTTGAGTAGAGGATTAACTCAGTGTTAATGCTTGTCTTATTTTATTAGTTTTCAGTGTTTTTCTTTTTTTTTAAAGACTCTATATATTTACTTGAGGGAGAGAGAGTGAGCGAGCGAGAGAGAGAGAGCCAAGCAGAGGGAGAGGAAGAAGCAGACTCCCCGCTGAGCAGGGAGCCCCACATGGGGCTCAATCCTGGGACTCCAGGCTCATGACATGAGCTGAAGGCAGATGCTTAACCGACTGAGCCACCCATGTGGACCACTAAGTTTAATGCCTAGTTTGGAATGCCTAATCTTAGGTTCTAAGATGAGAAATCTAAAGCCATATTAGACAAATTGATTCTGATGCTTTAAAATTAATTTGACCTTTTCTTTTAAGTTACAAAGAAGCCAGGTTTGTGACAAAGATCCACTGACCTATTTCTCAACAAATTGTTCACCAATAAAGCTTAGGACTCAAGTTTTAGTCATTAGAGTAACCTCTCCTTCCATTTATTATCAGTTCTCACCATGGACCTTTAGGGAAGTGCTTGTCAGCACTGATTTTTTGTCACTCTAGAGATCCTTGAAATATTATATTTGATAACCATCCTAAAACCCGATTAAATTGCATGAGATAAGAGCCTTTTTTCTCGCAACTCAGCCAGATAGATAAGACCACTACAGCAGTTAAGAGCCAGGCAGAATGACTTCCATCATCCTTCCATAATCAAGGCCTGCATAAATCTCCTCTTTCTGATTTTTTGAGGTTAATATGCATCAAATTCCCCCCTCTAATTATAATGATGTCACACAAGTATCTGGAAATAATCCTTTCACTCCTTTGTAATATTGCATTCTTCTTTCTCTAAAGGCTTTTAATTGAAGCTATTCTTAAAAATATTCAAAAAGTCACTGGCCTTAAAACTGCTATTAGAATATAGAATCAAATTACATGGAATCAAAACAGCTTAATTAATGTGCACAACTTTTACAAATTTAAATATATATCATGAAAACTGTTTTGCAGTTCAACATCTGTCACAGGTTTTAGAAGGAGCTTTAAACCAGCCTTTGTGTGTCATCCCCTGGCCTCTCTAACTGCCTTACACCTGAAGTATTACAACAGAGTCCAATTTGCTCTACTTCCTTTCTCTTTCCCATACAGTTCTTTAATCCATTAGACTCATTTATTAATGCTATTTTCTGGTACCCACTACATGCCCTTGGCTAGGTTCTATAACTATTGCAGAGGGCTGAAAGAGATATAACTTTTGTTTTCAATAGTCTCATGAGCAAGTTGATGGAAGAGAATCAATGGACATGCACACAGAAAATGTAAAATTGCTAATTGATTAGTACCAGGCAGAAGCTTTGCAGCTTAATGAGGGTTGGGATGGGAGTGGAGATGCTTTAATGGAGGATTCAACCTGGCCCTGAGAAGTGCTGTTTGACTATGAGTCAAAAACACCAGGAGCAGGGGAGCATCCCAGACAGAGGGCACGGATATGCAATGGTCCTGTAGGTGGGGGCAGCAGGCAAGAAGAGGGCTTGTGTGTCCTAGATACCTGGCTCAGGGGAGATGAAGGGGAGAGCAGAGAACATTACGACCAAGCGAGATCTTTTGAGCCTAGAGGAAGAGTTCTGTCCTCCCCCAAACCTCAGAAGAAGATGCTTCTTCCTCTTCACCATTTTTCCTGTCTTACCATTTTTTCAAGACCTGTCCCTAATACAAATCCCGGCTCCTTCATAGTGTCTTTCTAGAACACTTTATTCTTCTTGGTTGCCCATTCTTCCATTTTAAATTCATGTGCATCATAGCATTTTCTTCTCTTTTTTTCAGATTTTATTTATTTATTTGAGAAAGAGAGAGAGAACACAAGCAGGGGGAGGGGCAGAGGGAGAAGCAGACTCCCCTCTGAGCAGGAAGCCCGTCGTGGGGCTTGATCCTAGGACCCCGGGATCATGACCTGAGCTGATGTCAGATGCTTAACCGACTGAGCCACCCAGAAGCCCCCCCTAGCATTTTCATTCATGTTTTTGTACAAATAGTTTAGCTTTTAAACTGAACTGTATATCACCCAAGAAGTGTTTCTGCCTTAAAACTTCTTATATTCCCAGAGAGCATCATGGTGTGGAAGTAGACCCGAAGTCACAACTTCATAAAGGTCAGCTTCATTCCCATCTAAACCATATGCAGAGGGAGCTCCAAAGAAAAGAAATGATGCATTATTGAAAAATGGAGTGAAGTGAAAAGAATAGAAATGAACAAAACAGAAGAGAACAGATGGTCTCCATACCTAATAATTCACCTATTCATTAGGAACCTTTTGTGACAGAGCTACCATATAATCCAGCTTACCATTCTAACAAAGTAAATCACTATATTGTGTGGAGAAGACAACTGAGAAATAAAACATGAAGTATATGCTTCCAGCAAGTCATTAACAATTAAACGAAAACTGGAATTTGAATTGGGGAAATTAGGTTAATAAAAGCAAGAGTGCTTATTTGCCTTGTAAACATTTACTTTGGGTATTTAGAAATGATTTAAAAGTAAATGGCAGCAAAATAAGTGCACAGAATTGACTTCCAAACAAGGAGCAGTTCGATGGTGAAGATGGTTTCTAACGCATTCCTGCTTGAAGCATAGAAAGTGTTATCATCTCTTTTCAGACCTCACCTTCTATCCTGCATCTTCCCCTGGCTGGCCGCAGGCTTCTCAAGTTTGTGGAGAGCCTGTCCTTTCCTCTGACCTTACCTTGATCCTGAGCAGCTGTGTCCCTTTACTTTTGCCTGTTAGTCAGTGGACTTGGCTCCCTCCACTGGCAACCTTTCAAGAAGCAGCTTCTTCCACTGATAAGCGGGGCAATAGAGTATATGATGGAGAAGAAACAACAGGAATAGAGAGAGGTCACAGCACCCTCTGCATTCTGTCTTTCCTCTAAGTAAGAAGGGGGGCTTTCACCCAGAGTGACTCTTACTGGCCCTCTGACTGCCCCTCTCGCCCTGCTCCTCCGTCTCCTTCCCAAGCCCCCTGGGACTCATCATTTCACCCTCACCCCCCTTTGCTCCCATAACCAAGGCATCACCTCCCTTTTGTGCACTTTACCATGCAACAAACTGCGGGCCCCTTCCTCACTCCTTTTTTTTAAATTTTAATTATTTATCTATTTCATCTTTTACTGAATCTTGTCATTTGTTTTGTTTTGCTAGATTTTACGTATTTTCAGTTTGATCTGATACTGTGTTCTCACTTGTAATTCCATCATACTGCATTTTAACTCTTTTCTCCATTTATTTTTTTCTCCTTTAGTATTTGTTTTTCTCTCCTTACCTACTTCTTTCTTTCTTTCTTTCTTTCTTTCTTTCTTTCTTTCTTTCTTTCTTTCTTTCTTTCTTTCTTTCTTTCTTTCTTTCTTTATTCATAGAGTGCAAGTCAGGGAAGGAACAGAGGGAGAGGGACAAGCAGACTCCATGCTGCGTGCAGAGCCCGACTTGGGACTCAAACTCAGAACCCTGAGATCATGACCTGAGCCAAAATCGAGAGTCGGACACTCAACTGATTGTGCCACCCAGGCACCCCTCTTGTACTGACTTTTTAAATGATTAAACAACAATGATGACAACAAGGAAAAGCACAAAAAAGGGGAAATGACTCATGATGGTCATATAAAATATTTGACACTTCGTAGAACATTCTAGTTCTCGATTTACCTCTTTCCTGAATATCTTCTTTGTATTCCTCCATCCCCCAAGGCATAGACAAACAACCAGTAGGGTGCTAATATTGTAGAAGCCCCTGGCACTTGCTGCAGTGGCCTATGCAATGTTAAGAGCTGACAGGGAGAAGTAAAGGATGAACCTGGCCTCACTGCAGAGGCAGCTCCAGCCCATAAGGAGATGAGGTGGTTGGGACTCTGGCAGCTCTATCAGCTGGGTTCAGCACTGGGAAAGATAGTGGGGTCCTTTGTAGCAAAGGCTGAACATGTCCATAGCGGTGATGAGGTCTGCTGGGTTCTCCTGCTTGGCTTTTCCCCATGGGGTAAAAATCCCTGCAAGGGAAACCCACTTGGCACCAAGCTGCTCTGGATTGGGGGTGGGGGGATGCAGGTAACACACTCCCTACACTTTTCTGTGGGAACATCCTCAATTTTTGAGCTTCTCAGGGTTTTTACTGCTTTGTTGTAGTCCAGAGCTTTCCCAAAGCTAATCATGCTGTTTCGAAGTTGTTTATTGTTTTTTGTTGTTTTTATTTGGGAGATGAGCATCGGGACCTCCTGGCCAGCCATCTTGCTGATGTCACCCTCCATTAATGGTATAATGTTTTACCTATTCAGTAAACAGCTCTGTTTAGACAAATTATAAATAAAATAGAAGTAGCAGAGAACTCTCAGCTACGAGCCAGAGTTTTGGAGTCAACCAGCGTGGTTCAAATCTAGCCTCCATCAGTTATCAACTGTGTGACCCTGGGTAAGTTACTTAACCTTTCTGTTATTCCATGTCCTCATCTGCAAAATAAGGATTGTATAAATGTTCACCTCTAGGATTGCTTTAAGGGTTAAATTAAATTAATACTAGGTACCAAGATGCTAGTCATAAATGCTATACTTTAGTTATTGTTATTATAAGTACACTCTCATCTAAAATAAGGGACTATGCATTAAAATTATGTCTGATAAAGCTTAAACTTAATTTTTTTTTACCTCCAGTTAGTCAGCACGAATATCTTTTAATAAGTTTAAATCCTTATCATAATGGACATAATATTTTTATGTCCTTCTTCTCCTTCCTAATTTCTCAGACATTATCTAAATCCACTATTTCTTACTCTCATCTGGTTTGTTGTAATGATTCCCCGGTAAGGCCCCCTGCAACACCCTTCCCTTTTCAATTCATTCTATGTGACTTTGGCTGGCTCTTCTTTATAAAGTCGAGGTTAGCGTCCTTCCTGCCTCCAGGATGACATTGGAACTCCTTAGCAAAGTCCCCACAGTTGGGGCAAACGCATCCCCTTGACTTTACCTTCCTCTACTTCTGCCTCCACATTGTACCCATTGCCTACTCTGCTCCTGGATATTTCTTTTTTTCTCATAGGAAACATCTTTCCCCTCCTTTAAGCATCTGTTGAACTCAAAATCCAGTGCAAGTGTAACTCTTCCATAAACACTGCTCTGATTTCCTCAGGTTGGAAAAAAAATACTACTACCTTCTCTAGGTCTCTATTTCACACTTCCTTCCCTTTGGTTTCTCTTCATCTGCTTCCATTCGTGTCCCAGTTATTTGTGTGTATCACTGCATTTTTTATATTTTTCAGGGAAAAATTGTAACATTCACACCTACCACGGAATCTAGCTCAAAGATGCTAATGCTGGATTGGTGACTATAGACTTTACTGGAAAGAAATAAAGGTATGGTATTGGGGCAGAGATAGAATGAATAAGCCAGAGAGGTTTGCAATCCCAATTAGAATGACTAAGTTCTATTGCGGATGCATTAAAAGGCAAGGCAAAGTTCTCCTTGTTTTTCTTTCCCCTATCCCCAAACATGTTTGAATGACTCTTCCTAAGAAAATATGTTCAGTGCTAGAAACCATGTGCAAAAATTTGCACCTCCGTAGTTGGACGTCTATGCTATTTGCCATACTTTTCCTACTGTTTAGCCTCTTTTTCTGGAACTATCTCTAATTTTTGTCTTGATGCACAAAATTAATTTTGACATGCTCTTTTAACATGTATCTAAACATCCTTTTCCAATGTTTTTTAATTGCTTTTTAAAAATACATATTTTATTTATTTATTCGAGAGAGAGAGAGAGCATGAATGGGGGAGGGATAGAGGGAGAGGGAAAAGCAGACTCCCCTCTGAGTGGGGAACCATCCCAAGACCCTGAGATTACGACCTGAGCTGAAGGCAGATGCTTAGCCGACTGAGCCACCCAAGTGGCTCCTTCAGCATGTGACCTGGTCCATGAAGGATTTCAAATTTTCTTAAATCTATCTTATTACAAAAATTACGTCTATGAATTTTCTTAATTATATCATCTTACAGAAAGAAATCATCCCTTTCTTTTTGGTCAAGAGAAGAGAAAAGGGGAACATGTTCAAGCAATAAGGGCGGGGTTCTTAGAAACTCAAAACAAAATCAAGAACCTTTGTATACGCTTTATTCTTTCCCAGTGAAATTTCTTTATACATGCAAGGATTTTGGTTTTCCCTAAATTTCTTTTTTAAGATTTTATTTATTCATTTGAGAGAGAGATTGAGCATGAGCAGGGTAGGGAGGGAGAGGCAGAGGGAGAGGGAGAAGCAAGCTCTCCACTGAGAAAGTAGCCAGATGCAGGACTCAATCCCAGGACTTGGAGATCATGACCTGAGCCAAAGGCAGACACTTAACCGACTGAGTCACCCAGGTGCCTCTTGTTTCTCCCTAAATTTTAAAAGATGGTGCCATCAACTGGATTTAGAAAGGTGACCTAATTTCTATATTTATAAATATCTTATTTTACCAGTTGTATTAGTTTCCTATCGTTGCTGTAACAACTTACTGCACACTTATGGACTCAACACACCAAAATTTTATTCTCTTCCATTTCTGAAAGCCAGAAGTCCACGATCAGTTTCACTGGGTTAAAGTCAAGCTGTCAGCAGCACTGGTTCCTTCTAGAGGCTTCTGGGGAGAATCCTCATCTTTTCCATCTTCTGGAGGCTGCCTGCCCTCCTGCCCTGCATCACTCCAACCTCTTGCTTCCACCATGTCATCTCCTACCCCCTCCTCTACAGTCAAGTCTCCCTCTGCCTCCCTCTTATAAGAACACTTGTGATCCCATTCAGGACCAACCTGGATGATGTGGAATAATTCCCATCTCAAAGTCTTTAATTTTATCACAACTGCAATGTCCCTTTTGCTGTATAAGCCAACATTCACAAGTTCTAGGGATTAGGACACGGATATCTTTGGGAACCCTTAGTCAGCTGAGCATACCAGTCTTATTTCATAAGGGGAAATTTCTTACTGTTTTCATTGTATCTATTCATTTAAAATTATTGAGTGCATTTTATAAATATGTTTGAGGCAGGGGACCTTGGTGGCTTAGTCGGTTAAGCCTCTGCCTTTGGCTCAGGCCATGATCCCAGGATCCTGGGCTCAGCGGGGGCTTACTTCTCCCTCTCCCTCTCTTGCTCCCCCTGCTTGTGCTGTCTTTCTCTCTGTGTCAAATAAATAAATAAAATCTTAAATAAATAAATAAATAAATAAATAAATAAATAAATAAATAAAGTTGAAGCAAAGCACTCTACTGTGGAATGATAACAATAATTTTTTTGCAAACTCAGGAGTTCCCTCGGTGAAATCTGCAACTGGTCCCCACACACTGAGAGCAAGGAGGGACCAAAGAAAGAGGCAGGTTACTCCAGAGGGTGGGTGGCAGGTTTAATAAGCAAGGGAACTTACATATGAGACTTATCTTGAGTGGCTACAACACAAAAAGATCTCTGCATCCATCATCAGATTCCTAGAAGTTTATATAGAGATATATTGGGGTTCAGTCACATATACCATCCAGATGTTCTTAACAATGCTTTATTCCCTCAAGGCTATGTCCTTCAAAATCGCTCCCACTGTGGAAACAGTGGACAGAATGTATATTGCAAGGACAGGGGAGTGGGTGAGGAACCTCCAGTTGCGGGAGTCCAGCTCACGGGTCAACCAGCAGTCACGTCTTCTCAATGACCTCCTCTAACCATAATAAAATTCCTTTGTGGGGGCTAGCTAGTAATACATGGGAATATTCTTTAGAATTACTTTGAATTTTTCTGAGCTTCTAGTAAATTTGGCAGTCAGTGTCATATTTACATTTTAACATTACCTGAATGTTGTTGCAAACCTACTTTACTTCTGAGTCTTACCTAAATATCTGGGCTCCCAATCTACTATGAGCCCATCCTTTTATATCTACACACAGGACTGATTCTCTAGCGCTAGGCCTAGGCTCCACTTTACACTAATATCTGGGCCCTTCTCCAAGCCCAGTTTACTCCAGAATGCACACCCTTAGCCTTGGTTCTGGTTGCTTTGGCTGATTAATTCAAGGATCTTATTTTTAGCCACTTGTAAATGCAGCCTTTGAACAACATCATTGAAACCATCCGTTGACATAAAAATAGAAACAAAGATGACTTTGCTTTGCTGATCCATGTCATCTTTACACATGAATTAAGTGCAACTTCAACATCATATCCATTCTGTGTATCCATAGCATCCAGTTATATCACTTATGATAAAAGGTAAAAATTTAAATCCAGAACTTTATTATCTAAATCATTTATTATTATTATTATTATTATAAACAAAACAATTTAATATATGTAGCATAAAATAGGAATCTGAAATGTCAATCATAACTTTGATATTGAGTCATTAACTCATCTTTACCCATTAAATTCTTTCACTCTCCACAAAGCTCCCATGATGCTGATTTATTTCTCATAGACAATTATTATCCTGTGAGATGCAGAGGGGTTGCTGGAGGAAGCACTGGTGGAAACAGAGAATTCTGGCTCCTGGACTTAGCTTGGTGAAGATAAAATTATTTTAAGAGTGTCTTCTAAGTAAAGTGGTCTGGAAATAGGAAGAAGCAAGATGCTGAGAGAACTTTACATGCTTGGGTAGTAGAAAATTGTCCCAAATACTTTCTTAAAATCTTTGAGTAAGGCAGAACAGTTAAGTAAGTAACATGTTTAGAGTTAAGCAGAAAAATTGAGAAAAAAATCATATTTTGAACTTATTGCATCCCTGTCATAAGTCTCTTTGTTAGGTCAGGCATAAATATATCCTTCCTTCTTCCCTTAAAAAAAAAAAAAAAACATTCTTCAGCTGTTCTACTAATTGGGTGTATCTTTTTGAACACTTGTTTTTTTCTTTTGACTGTTATCATTTAACGTATCTTAAATAATACAATGTTCCAGGTGTGGATAGACCAGAATCAAGTAGGCAAGCAAGGATAATTGACTCTATAAAATATGGCATAATTTTCCCTATAATGTTAGTTCAAAAAAGTATATCCAGTTCCCTTTACTTTATAAGCCCTAAGCTAGGAAGTGTTGACATATTTTTTATCCTTCTATTATTCCATTGCTCACAGGTATCTTATCATATCAAACCACATTTGATGGGGTTTTTTTTTTGTTGTTTTTTTTTTGTTTTTTAGTTTTCCCTGGAAGGATCTACATTCAGTGTGAAGAACTTGGAAAGCAGGAGAGGCTGTTAGTGATGCAAAGGCAGATGGGAAGAGCAGATTATCAGTCTGTGATATGTTTCAAGGGGAAGCCAGGCCAACATGGTTGGAAGCTGCATACTGAGTGATGCATTTCATACACTAAGTTCATTAGTAAAATATCATTTATTCTTGTTGAACTGAAAATATAAATCTTATTTAGGAGGGACTGGAGGTTAACATGATGTCCTTGTTGAAGTGAAATGAGAATGACAACAACATGGGAGAATTTGAGAAACCAGCACATCTCTAGAAATATCTGATTATTTATAGAAGCCAATATGGATGGTTATTACACCTGAAATGCCCAACACCTGCTAGCTGGGGCCCTTCCCTATGGAGATGCAGCCCTTTTCTTTGGCAAGCCTGATTTTTTCAATGCAGTGTGGGACTTATGTATGAATGGAGGCTGAGGAACAGATACAAACAATGAGATATGCCACACAGAACACAGTATAGATAAAATCATGCTTTATGCAATTTTACCAGCTATGCATGCCAATCAGACACATCCTATGCAATACATCAGACCTTAGCCACAGCTATCACCATGGCTCTTGACCATTTACTTCTCCTCAGTCTGTACAGAAAGCGGGTTAGCCTGGGTACCACTGGAGAACATCTTTCCTCCCGCCTGTGCCCTAGACATGTCTGAATCTCTTGCTGAGTCTTCCCTTGACTAGATGAGGCAGGAGACCTGTGAAGCCTGCTCATTGGGATTTAACAGACTGTAGGATGAACCACTGACCAATGAGATGAAGAATCCAGCAGGCACAATCTTATTTCCTCTCCATGGACATACCACTCTGAGATGCAGGCATTCATATAGCTTCTCTATAGATGGTCCTGTGAGATCAAGCCATCAGTTGTGCTTCATACCAAGCAGTGAACTGAGAGCTAAAATACTACTTCATAGTTGCTTTTCTACCTTTCCTGCCTCACTTTCCGTGTCCTTTGCTTTTGATTCCCTGGGACTGTTCTTCTCAATTTAATAATAGCACATAAACCTTGGCCTCATGTTTTGTCTTCTACGGAACTTGGTCTAAGATGCAGCTGTGAGCAAACAAGTGCGTGGATGGATTCCTCTCTTAATCCAACCCCTGACAGACATTTTGAATGAATCCAAAGATCCTCTTCTCATTTTACATGAAATTCTAGGTGGTCTCTCATTTGTGCCTTCTGTCACTTTGGACAATGTATCCTATAGTTTTCCTGGTCCTTTGAGAACTGGATACATATTATTTCAAATAATGTGCTGATATATTCAGCTATTAATTGTACCCCCATAGTAGTTTATTTAACAGCATGAGAAAATCATGATATGGGTTCTGTCATTTTGATAGGGCTAATAAACATGATTCACAAGGTAAAAACTGAGTGACTGGCTCCCCAGTTGAATAGAAACACCTACTGCTCAGTCTTACCTAACAAAGGAGATGAAATTCTCCTATAAATAGGCCTCACTCTGACTCAGGACCCTTAAGATAAGCTGTGTAAACTGGACTCCATTAAAAAGCTTAGCAATCTAGTAGAAACTCTCTAGAGATAAGAAGAATGGACACAGATGAGACTTGAGCACTGCAAATGTCCATGCCTCTGATGCTTGGCCACTCCTTCCGTCAGCTGGCTGATGGATTCCAAGTTTTGGTTGTGTAATTCCATGTAACTTAAAGCTTAATTTCAATGAATCTATTGAGACCAAATAAATCAGGCATGGAGTCTTTTAGTCTATGAGGCTCTAGGGCAGCAGTTCTTAAACATATTGGTCTTAAAAACTTTTGCACTCATAACAATTATTGAGAACTCCAAAGAGCTTTTGTTTATTTGGATTATAACTATTAATAGTTGCTTTATTAGAAGTTAAAATTGAGAAATTATAAAATATTTATGTGTTAATTCTTTTAAAATAACAATAAACATATTCTATACTGACAGCAGTAACACACTTTTAGGAAAAAAATATATTTCTAAAACAAAAAAATACTGAGAAAAGTGACATTGGTGTACATTTCTGCAATCTCTTTAATGTCTTGCTTAATAAAAGACAGCTGCAGTCTCGTATCTGTTCTGCATTAAATGTGTAGTTGAGAAAAGGATAAATTCAGTGCTTTTTGGATAACTATGGATATTCATCTTTGGTACTACAATCAAATTTGGCAAGAGGTATTTATTAACTTTTTTTTTACCATGTAGAATCTAAAATCATATCAATGATCTGTGACTTTGAAACACTGAAATCCATTTGATCTATTTTGCACTTTGAATGAGTCTTACACATACCCACACATTATTTTATAACAACATGCATAGGTTAACTGGAAAGTATTGGTTCATTGACCTATGAGGATCTTCCAGATGTTGACGTATTTTAACATACAATATCAAAAATATCATAGTTGTCAATATTAACCACCAATCTGATTTCAAAAGTTTTTAAATATTGAGAAATTGTCAAGTTCATAATGGCAGATACATCTTTTCCATATTCTGATTATTGCCAGAAAGCTTGAGTTTTATCACTGATAATAAGTACTGTTAATTATTTGCTGTGAATTGACAGGCTCACTTCATTCATTTTTGAGAAAATGTCTGCTACATACCCAAATCTGCTAATCAGTTTGCTAGCTTTTTCAAATAAAATTGGAAAAAAGGGGGGGAGGGCTAGTTCAACTCACAACAAAACAATCACACTAATCCCTTTCCTCAAGACAACATCAAATTTCAGTATGTAGCAAAAGTGCTATACTTTCCCTCTCATCAAAGAGATAAGCAAATTAAAATAGTATTTATTCAATGTCAAGATTTAATTAAAGTAGTATCTTATACTGCTTTATCAAGGATATTCTCAAATGAAATAATGAAATTTGCCTTTTTTTTTTTTTTTGCTAGTATGTGATGGTGAAGAATTCAATTATTACTACAGTTTGGTACCCTTGTCTTCTTTTGGACAAAGGCAACATTGTTTTTGCACCATCAGCATAAATATTAATGCAGTAGAAAAGACAAGTAACATCTTAATATTATGAAAATAGGTTTGACCTCTTGGAAGCCCCAGCAGTCTCCTCAACTACCAGGGGTCCACAGACTACACTTTGAGAACCTTTGTTCCAGGATATTTTGGGAATGGGAGAGGATCTTAGAAAGTACCTCGATGAGTCTGAGGTTTGGGCAAAGGAAGAAAGGAAGAATCTCTACTCCAGTCTTGGAAGCCACTAGAATCAAAATATACATGAATCAAGGGAAAAGGTAGCAGGTAAAGGTGAGCTCTCCCTAGAAGGTTCCTTGAATGTGTTGCTGAATCAAAGGCAGAAACTCAAATGAGAGGTCACAAACCCTAGTACCAAGTTTAGGTAGCTGATAAGGAGAAAAGTATTGATGAGGATGTCAGAGAGAGAGAGGCTTGGGTGAATTTTGGGAAAAGACAATGCCCTACAGCTGTTTGTCTTGGGGTGTCCAAGATGAAAACAGGAGGGTTGGCTTTGTTTAAAAAGCCAGTGACCATGTGGCCTCAAGGGCTCTTCTATCTTGATTCCTGGATACCTTGATGATTCATAAACGTATTTAGATGTACACTGCTTTAAGGAAATAACAATATGCACAAAATACCAAAGAGATAAATCAGGGGGCACCTGTGTACATTACAAAATTGATATTCAACATATCAAAGGATTCCACACATTGTTCCCTTCAACACTACCCAGGTACTTCATCAATGCCTAAAAAATAGGAGTGGGTCACAAAACTTCAGGCTTAGTGAGAAAAGCACTTACATGAGTCAGTTTACTCTGGGGAAGTAGAGAAGTGAGAACATTTCTGATCAACACAGCTTCTTAAATGGAATACAGTGACATTAATTAGGTTCTCTAGCAGGAGGAAATATTCAAGAAAACAAAACAATAATGTGCTACAATCAAAAACAGTAGCTTAGTAATTGTAGAAAAATTGAAAACACAAATCCCAAGTGACAAAGTTGTAAATAATGCATCTTGAAAACCTTAACACTAAATAATCTTGAACAATAAGATTTATAATGTTATGCCTCCTTGCCATGCTCCAAAGACTCTAAACCATCTTTTATGAATCTTTTTTAACCTCAGGTTTACTACGATAAAATCTATGAAGAATAAAATTTACCCTTTTCAGGTGATATATACTTTGACAAATATATACAATGACGTAATCACCACCACCACAATCAAAACAGAATATTCCCATTACCTTCAAGAATTTCCCCATGTCCCGGGGTCGGAGCAAGATGGCGGAGGGGTAGGAGACCTGGATTTCGTCTGGTCTCAGGAATTCAGCTGAATAGGGATCAAACCATTCTGAACACCTACGAACTCAATAGGAGATCGAAGATAAGAAGAGTAACAACACTCTGAACAGAAAAGCGACCACTTACTAGAAGGTAGGACGTGCGGAGAAGTGAATCCGAGGCGATATTCGGGAGGATAGACGGCGGGGGAGGGGGCCTCCGTCGGCCGCTTCTGGCAAGTGCTAGAGCCGCGGAGCACAAAATCGGACCTTTTAGAAGTCGGCTCCGCTGAGGGACGTCGCTCCAGTGGGTAAGCGGGGGTGGAACCCTCACAGGACAGTGTGGTCTCAGGACCCTCGGGGTCACAGAAAGACCGGGGGTGGCTGAGTGCGGCAGAGCTCCCAGGGATCAGAGCGGGGAAGCCGGCTGCAGAGACGGAGCCGAGGCGCGGGCTCTCAGCTCGGGGTGGCCATAAACTGTGATCCGCGGCCCAGTCGGGCCACTGCTCCTCCAGCAGGGACCCAACAAGCGGCAGAGCCGGGGAGACTCCCCTTCCTCCCCCGGGAGGAGCGGCGCGGGAGCGCACCGCAGGGATCTGCTGGGTTTGGAGACTCCTCACGGGGTCGGGTGCCAGAGATAGAAACGCTCGGTCACAGGCCGGATGAGCACGGAGTGCGGCTGGAGACCGGGGACACGGGAGTGACTGCTTTTCTCTGGGGGCGCACTGAGGAGCGGGGCCCCGAGTTCTCGGCTCCTCTGGGCGGAGATTGGGGGGGCCACCATTTTCACCCTGGTCCTCCAAAGCTGTACCAAGAGCTTGCAGGGAACAAAAGCTCTTGAGAGCCAACTGGAGCAGCATGCTTACCACGGACTCACAAGGGCGGGGCAATTCCGCCTCGGGCAAAGACATTTGGGAACCACAGGAAACAGGCCCCTCCCCCAGAAGATCAGCACGAACAGCCAGCCAAGACCAAGTTTCCCGATCAAGGAGAACGGGAGAACTCCAGCGCTAGGGGAATACTGCACATAGAATTCATGGCTTTTTTACCATAATTCATTAGTTTTTCAAAGTTAATTTTTTTAACTGTTTTTTTTATTTTTCTTTTTCCCTTTTTCAAACAACATCTTATCAATCCCTTTTTTAAAAAAACATTTTTTATTTTTCATTTTTAAAGTCATATTTTTATCCCTTCATAGTAGTTACCCTTATTTTTGGCATATATATATATAAGTTGTTCTCTCTTTAAAATTTTGAGATACAATTTCTTCTAACAGATCAAAATATACCCTAAATCACTAGTGTATGGCTTTGTTCTAGACTCCTGCCTGATCACATTCTCTCCCTTTTTTTTTCTTTATTTCTTTTTTCTTTTTCTTTTTAAATCTTCTTCTTTCTTTTTAAAAACTTCTTATCTTATCAATTCCTTTTATAAAATCTTTTACAACTTTCATCTTTACAGTCATCTTCCATCCCTTCATTGTATCAACCCTTATTTTGTACATATATGTCTTTCTTCCTTTAAAATTTTAGCAGGCACTTTCTTCCAACAGACCAAAATATGCCCAAAAGCTAGTGTGAGGCACTGATCTATGCACTAGCCTGATCATATTTGATCATATTCTGTTTTTTTTTGTTTTGTTCTGTTTTTGTTTGTTTTTATCTTTTTCTTTTTCCTTTTTTTTTTTTAATCTTCTTTCTTTCCCTTTCTTGTCCCCTGGTTTCAGGTCTTTTCTGATTTGGATAGAGTATATTTGCTGGGGACGTTGTTAACCTGTTAGCATTCTCTTCTCTCATTCATTTGTTCTCCTCTGGACAAAATGACAAGACGAAAAAAATCACCTGAGCAAAAAGAACAAGAGGCAGTACCGTCTGCAGGGACCTACTCAATACTGACATTAGTACAATGTCGGACCTAGACTTCAGAATCATGACGTTAAAGATACTAGCTGGGCTTGAAAAAAGAGTGGAAGTTATTAGAGAAACCCTTTCTGGAGAAATAAAAGAACTAAAATCTAACCAAGTCGAAATCAATGGCTATTAATGAGGTGCAATAAAAAATGGGGGCACTAACTGCTAGGATAAATGAGGCAGAAGAAAGAATCAGCGATATAGAAGACCAAATGATGGAAAATAAAGAGGCTGAGAAAAAGAGAGATAAACAACTACAGGATCACGAGGGCAGAATTTGAGAGATAAGCGGTACAATAAGACGAAACAACATTAGAATAATTGGGATCCCAGAAGAAGAAGAAAGAGAGAGAGGGGCAGAAGGTATATTGGAGCAAAAAATAGCAGAGAACTACCCTAATGTGGGGAAGGAAACAGGCATCAAAATCCAGGAGACACAGAGAACCCCTCTCAAAATCAATAAAAATAGGTCAACACCCTGATATCTAATAGTAAAACTTACGCGTCTCAGAGACAAAGAGAAAATCCTGAAAGCAGCTCAGGAGAAGAGATGTGTAACCTACAATGGTAGAAACATTGGATTGGCAACAGACCTATCCACAGAGACCTGGCAGGCTAGAAAGGACTGGCATGATATCTTCAGAGCACTAAACGAGAAAAATATGCAGCCAGGAATACTATATCCAGCTAGGTTATCATTGAAAATAGAAGGAGAGATAAAAAGCTTCCAGGACAAACAAAAACTAAAGGAATTTGCAAACACAAAACCAGCCCTACAAGAAATATTGAAAGAGGTCCTCTAAGCAAAGAGAGACCCTAAAAGCAGCATAGATCAGAAAGGAACACAGACAATGTACAGTAACAGTCACCTTACAGGCAGTACAATGGCACTAAATTCATACCTTTCAATAGTTACCCTGAATGTAAATGGGCTAAATGCCCCAATGAAAAGACACAGGCTATCAGATTGGATTAAAAAACAAGACCCATCGATATGCTGTCTGCAAGAGACTCATTTTAGACCCAAAGACACCCCCAGATTGAAAGTGAGGGGGTGGAAAACCATTTACCATGCTAATGGACACCAAAGAAAGCTGGGGTGGCAATCCTTATATCAGACAAACTAGATTTTAAAACAAAGACTGTAATAAGAGATGAAGAAGGACACTATATCCTACTTAAAGGATCTATCCAACAAGAAGATCTAACAATTGTAAATATCTATGCCCCTAACAAGGGAGCAGCCAATTATATAAGGCAATTAATAACAAAAGCAAAGAAACACATTGACAACAATACAATAAAAGTGGGGGATTTTAACACCCCCCTCACTGAAATGGACGGATCATCTAAGCAAAAGATCAACAAGGAAATAAAGACTTTAAATGAATCACTGGACCAAATGGACTTACAGACATATTCAGAACATTACATCCCAAAGCAACAGAATACACATTCTTCTCTAGTGCCCATGGAACATTCTCCAGAATTGATCACATCCTAGGTCACAAATCAGATCTCAACCAGTACCAAAGGATTGGGATTATTCCCTGCATATTTTCAGACCACAATGGTTTGAAACTAGAACTCAATCACAAGAGGAAAGTCGGAAAGAACTCAAATACAAGGAGGCTAAAGAGCATCCTACTAAAGAATGAATGGGTCAACCAGGAAATTAAAGAACAATTAAAAAAATTCATGGAAACCAATGAAAATGAAAACACAACTGTTCAAAATCTTTGGGATCCAGCAAAGGCAGTCCTGAGAGGAAAGTATATAGCAATCCAAGCCTTTCTCAAGAAACAAGAAAGGTCTCAAATACACAACCTAAACCTACACCTAAAGGAGCTGGAGAAAGAACAGCAAATAAAGCATAAACCCAGCAGGAGAACAGAAATAATAAAGATCAGAGCAGAAATCAATGAAATAGAAACCAAAAGAACAGTAGAACAGACCAACGAAACCAGGAGCTAGTTCTTTGAAAGAATTAACAAGATTGATAAACCCCTGGCCAGACTTATCAAAAAGAAAAGAGAAATGACCCAAATCAACAAAATCATGAATGAAAGAGGAGACATCACAACCAACACCAAAGAAATACAAACAATTATAAGAACATATTATGAGCAACTCTATGCCAGCAAATTAGATAACCTGGAAGAAATGGGTGCATTCCTAGAGATGTATCAACTACCAAAACTGAACCAGGAAGAAATAGAAAGCCTGAACAGACCTATAACCACTAAGGAAATTGAAGCAGTCATCAAAAATCTCCCAACAAACAAAAGCCCAGGGCCAGACGGTTTCCCAGGGGAATTCTACCAAACATTTAAGGAAGAATTAATACCTATTCTCCTGAAACTGTTCCAAAAAATAGAAATGGAAGGAAAACTTCCAAACTCATTTTATGAGGCCACCATTACCTTGATCCCAAAACCAAAGACTCCATCAAAAAGGAGAATTACAGACCAATATCCTTGATGAACATGGATGCAAAAATTCTGACCAAAGTACTAGCCAATAGAATCCAACAGTACATTAAAAGGATTATTCACCATGACCAAGTGGGATTTATCCCTGGGCTGTAAGTCTGGTTCAACATCCGCAAATCAATCAATGTGATACAATACATTAAAAAAAGAAAGAACAAGAATCATATGATCCTCTCAATAGATGAAGAAAAAGCATTTAACAAAGTACAGCATCCTTTCTTGATCAAAACCCTTCAGAGTATAGGGATAGAGGGTACATACCTCAATATCATAAAAGCCATCTATGAAAAACCTGCAGTGAATATCATTCTCAATGGGGAAAAGCTGAGGGTTTTTCCCCTAAGGTCAGGAACGCGGCAGGGATGTCCACTCTCACCACTGCTATTCAACATAGTATTAGAAGTCCTAGCCACAGCAATCAGACAACAAAAAGAAATCAAAGGCATCCAAATCAGCAAAGAGGAAGTCAAACTCTCACTCTTTGCAGATGATATGATACTGTATGTGGAAAACCCAAAAGACTCCACCCCTAAAACTGCTAGAACTCATACAGGAATCAGGAAAGTAGCAGGATATAAAATCAATTCACAGAAATCAGTGGCATTCCTATACACCAACAACAAGACAGAAGAAAGACAAATCAAGGAGTCGATCCCAATTACAACTGCACCCAAAACCATAAGATACCTAGGAATAAATTTAACCAAAGAGGCAAAGGATCTGTACTCAGAAAACTATAAAATATTCAGGAAAGAAATTGAAGAAGACACAAAGAAATGGAAAACCGTTCCATGCTCATGGATTGGAAGAACCAATATTGTGAAGATGTCAGTGCTACCTAGAGGAATCTACACATTCGATGCAATCCCCATCAAAATACCATCCACCTTTTTCAAAGAAATGGAACAAATAATCCTAAAATTTGTATGGAACAGGAAGAGACCCCAAATAGCCAGAGGAATATTGAAATAGAAAAGCAAAGCTGGCGGCATCACAATTCCGGACTTCCAGCTCTCTTACAAAGCTGTCATCATCAAGACAGTATGGTACTGGGACAAAAACAGACACATCGATCAATGGAACAGAATCGAGAGCCCAGAAATGGACCCTCAACTCTATGGTCAACCCATCATTGACAAAGCAGGAAAGAATGTCCAATGGCAAAAAGACAGTCTCTTCAACAAATGGTGTTGGGAAAAATGGACAGCCACATGCAGAAGAATGAAACTGGACCATTTCCTTACACCACACACAAAAATAGACTCCAAATGGTTGAAAGACCTAAACATGAGACAGGAGTCCATCAAAATCCTAAAGGAGAACACAGGCAGCTACCTCTTCGACCTCAGCCACAGCAACTTCTTCCTAGAAACATGGTCAAAGGCAAGGGAAGCAAGGACAAAAATGAACTATTGAGATTTCATCAAGATAAAAAGCTTTTGCACAGCAAAAGAAACAGTCCACAGAACCAAAAGACAACCGACAGAATGGGAGAAGATATTTGCAAATGACATATCAAGATAAAGGGCTAGTATCCAAAATCTTTAAAGAACTTATCAAACTCAACACCCAATGAACAAATAATCCAATCAAGAAATGGGCAGAAGACATGAACAGACATTTTTCCAAAGAAGACATCCTAATGGCCAACAGACACATGAAAAAGTGCTCAACATCGCTCAGCATCAGGGATATCCAAATCAAAACCTCAATGAGATATTACCTCACACCAGTCAGAATGGCTAAAATTAACAAGTCAGGAAACGACAGATGTTGGCGGGGATGTGGAGAAAGGGGAACCCTCCTACGCTGTTGGTGGGATGCAAGCTGGTGCAACCACTCTGGAAAACAGTATGGAGGTTCTTCAAACAGTTCAAAATAGAGCTACCATACGATCCAGCAATTGCACTACTGGGTATTTACCCCAAAGATACAAATGTAGGGATCCAAAGGGATACGTGCACCCCAATGTTTATAGCAGCAATGTCCACAATAGCCAAACTGTGGAAGGAGGCAAGATGTCCATCGACAGATGAATGGATAAAGAAGAAGTAGTATATATACACAATGGATTATTATGCAGCTCTCAAAAGGAATGAGATCTTGCCATTTGCAACGACGTGGATGGAACTGGAGGGTGTTATGCTGAGTGAAATAAGTCAATCAGAGAAAGACATGTATCATATGACCTCACCGATATGAGGAATTCTTAATCTCAGGAAACAAAATGAGGGTTGCTGGAGTGGTGGGGGGTGGGAGGGATTGGGTGGCTGCGTGATAGACATTGGGGAGGGTATGTGCTATGGTGAGCACTGTGAATTGTACAAGACTGATGAATCATGGATCTGTACTTCTGAAACAAATAATGCAATATATGTTAAGAAAAAAAAAGAAGAAGATAGCAGGAGGGGAAGAATGAAGGGGAGTAAGTCAGAGGGGGAGACGAACCATAAGAGATGATGGACTCTGAAAAACAAACTGAGGGTTCTAGAGGGGAGGGGGGGTGGGGGGATGGGTTAGCCTGGTGATGGGTATTAAAGAGGGCACATTCTGCATGGAGCACTGGGTGTTATGCACAAACAATGGATTATGGAACACTACGTCAAAAACTAATGATGTAATGTATGGTGATTAACATAACAATAAAAAATTATTAAAAAAAACTTCAAAAAAAAAAGAATTTCCCCATGTCCATTGATATTTAATCCCCCCTCCCCAGTGCCAGTGCGGGTAGCCTGTCATTTTATTTCTGTCCCTATGGTTTCCGTTTTTCTTGACCGTCATATAAATGGAGTCATACAGCACGAGCCTTTTGTACCTGGCTTCTTTGACCTAGCATCATGTTTTGAGGTTTATTCTTTTTTTTTTTTATTCTGTTATGATAATCACCATACATTACATCATTAGTTATTGATGTAGTGTTCCATGATTCATTGTTTGTGTATAACACCTAGTGCTCCATTCAGTACGTACCCTCTTTAATACCCACCACCAGGCTAACACATCCCCCCACACCCTCCCCTCTAGAACCCTCAGTTTGTTTCTCAGAGTCCATAGTCTCTCATGGTTCGTCTCCCCCTCCGATTTCCCCTCCTTCATTTTTCCCTTCCTGATATCTTCTTTTTTTTTTTTTTTAACATATAATGTAGTATTTGTTTCAGAGGAACAGGTCTGTGATTCAACAGTCTTGCACAATTCACAGTGCTCACCATAGCACATACCCTCCCCAATGTCTATCACCCAGCCGCCCTATCCCTCTCACCCCCCATCACTCCAGCAACCCTCAGTTTGTTTCCTGAGATTAAGAATTCCTCATATCAGTGAGGTCATATGATACATGTCTTTCTCTGATTGACTTATTTTGCTCAGCATAATACACTCCAGTTCCATCCACTTCATTGCAAATGGCAAGATTTCATTCCTTTTGATGGCTGCATAGTATTCCATTATATATATATATCTCTCTCTCTCACCTCTTCTTTATCCATTCATCTGTCGATGGACATCTTGGCTCTTTGCATAGTTTGGATATTGTGGACATTGCTGCTATAAACATTGGGGTGCATGTACACCTTTGGATTCCTACATTTGTATCTTTGGGGTCAATACCCAGTAGTTCAATTGCTGGGTTGTACAGGAGCTCTATTTTCAACTTTTTGAGGAAGCTCCATGCTGTTTTCCAGAGTGGTTGCACCAGCTTGCATTTCCACCAACAGTGTAGGAGGGTTCCCCTTTCTCCACCTTCCCACCAACATCTGTCATTTCCTGACTTGTTAATTTTAGCCATTCTGACTGGTGTGAGGTAATATCTCATTGAGGTTTTGATTTGGATTTCCCTGATGCCTAGCGATGTTGAGCACTTTTGCATGTGTCTGTTGGCCAATTAGATGTCTTCTTTGGAAAAATGTCTGTTTATGTTTTCTGCCCATTTCCTGATTAGATCATTTGTTCTTTGGGTGTTGAGTCTGATAAGTTCTTTAAAGATTTTGGATACTAGCCCTTTATCTTGATATGTAATTTGCAAATATCTTCTCCCATTCTGTCGGTTGTCTTTTGGTTCTGTGGACTGTTTCTTTTGCTGTGCAAAAGCTTTTTATCTTGATGAAATCTCAATAGTTCATTTTTGCCCTGGCTTCCCTTGCCTTTGGCGATGTTTCTAGGAAGAAGTTGCTGTGGCTGAGGTCGAAGAGGTAGCTGCTTGTGTTCTCCTTTAGGATTTTGATAGACTCCTGTTTCACGTTTAGGTCTTTTAACCATTTTGAGTCTATTTTTGTGTGTGATGTAAGGAAATGGTCCAGTTTCATTCTTCTGCATGTGGCTGTCCAATTTTCCCAACACCTTTTGTTGAAGAGACTGTCTTTTTTCCATTGGACATTCTTTCCTGCTTTGTCGAAGATTAGTTGACCATAGAGTTGAGGGTCTATTTCTGAGATATCTATTCTGTTCCATTGATTTGTGTGCCTGTTTTTGCGTCAGTCTTGATGATGACAGCTTTGTAATAGAGCTGGAAGTCTGGAATTGTGATGACGCCAGCTTTGCTTTTCTTTTTCAAAATTCCTCTGGCTATTCAGGGTCTTTTCTGTTTCCATACAAATTTTAGGATTATTTGTTCCATTTCTTTGAAAAAAGTGGATGGTATTTTGATAGGGATTGCATTAAATGTGTAGATTGCTCTAGGCAGCATTGACATCTTCACAATATTTCTTCTTCCAATCCATGAGCATGGAAGGTTTTTCCATTTCTTTGTTTCTTCCTCAATTTCTTCCATGAGTATTTTATGGTTTTCTGAGTACAAATTCTTTGCCTCTTTGGTTAGATATATTCCTAGGTATCTTATGGTTTTGGGTGCAATTGTAAATGGGATCGACTCCTTAATTTCTCTTTCTTCTGTCTTGTTGTTGGTGTATAGGAATGCCGCTGATTTTTGTGCATTGATTTTATATCCTGCCACTTTATGAATTCCTGTATGAGTTCTAGCGTTTTGGGGGTGGAGTCTTTTGGGTTTTCCACATAAAGAATCATATCATCTGCAAAGAGTGAGAGTTTGACTTCTTCTTTGCCGATTTGAATGCCTTTGATTTCTTTTTGTTGTCTGATTGCTGTGGCTAGGACTTCTAATACTCTGTTGAATAGCAGTGGTGGTAGTGGACATCCCTGCCATGTTCCTGACCTTAGGGGGAAAGCACTCGAGTTTTTCCCCATTGGGAATGATATTCGCTGTGGGTTTTTCATAGATGGCTTTTATGATATTGAGGAATGTACCCTCTATCCCTATACTCTGAAGAGTTTTGATCAAGAAAGAATGCTGTAGTTTGTCAAAAGCTTTTTCTGCATCTACTGACAGGATCATATGTTTCTTGTTCTTTCTTTTGTTAATGTATTGTATCACATTGATTGATTTGCGGATGTTGAACCAACCTTGCAGCCCAGGGATAAATCCCACTTGGTCGTGGTGAATAGTTTTTTTAATGTACTGTTGGATCCTATTTGCTAGTATTTTGCTGAGAATTTTTGCATCTATGTTCATCAGGGATATTGGTCTGTAATTCTCCTTTTTGATGGGGTCTTTGTCTGGTTTTGGGATCAAGGTAATGGTGGCCTCATAAAACGAGTTTGGAAATTTTCCTTCCATTTCTATTTTTTGGAACAGTTTCAGGAGAATAGGTATTAATTCTTCCTTAAATGTTTGGTAGAATTCCCCTGGGAAGCCATCTGGCCCTGGGCATTTGTTTCTTGGGAGGTTTTTGATGACTGCTTCAATTTCCTTAGTGGTTATAGGTCTGTTCAGGTTTTCTATTTCTTCCTGGTTCAGTTTTGGTAGTTGATAACATCTCTAGGAATGCATCCATTTCTTCCAGGTTATCTAATTTGCTGGCATAGAGTTGCTCATAATATGTTCTTATAATTGTTTATATTTCTTTGGTGTTGGTTGTGATGTCTCCTCTTTCATTCATGATTTTGTTGATTTGGGTCATTTCTCTTTTCTTTTTGGTAAGTCTGGCCAGGGGTTTATCAATCTTGTTAATTCTTTCAAAGAACCAGCTCCTGGTTTCGTTGATCTGTTCTACTGTTGTTTGGGTTTCTATTTCATTGATTTCTGCTCTGATCTTTATTATTTCTATTCTCCTGCCTGGTTTATGCTTTATTTGCTGTTCTTTCTCCAGCTCCTTTAGGTGTAGGGTTAGATTGTGTATTTGAGACCTTTCTTGTTTCTTGAGAAAGGTTTCTGTTGCTATAAACTTTCATCTTAGGACCGCCTTTGCTGCATCCCAAAGATTTTAACAGTTGTGTTTTCATTTTCATTTGTTTCCATGAATTTTTTTAATTCTCTAATTTCCTGGCTGACCCATTCATTCTTTAGTAGGATGCTCTTTAGCCTCCATGTATTTGAGTTCTTTCCAACTTTCCTCTTGTGATTGAGTTCTAGTTTCAAAGCATTGTGGTCTGAAAATATGCAGGGACCTGATTTGTGATCTAGGATGTGATCTATTCTGCTGAATGTTTCATGGGCACTTGAGAAAAATGTGTATTCTGTTGCTTTGGGATGGAATGTTCTGAATATATCTGTGAAGTCCATTTGATCCAGTGTGTCATTTAAAATCTTTATTTTCTTGTTGATCTTTTGCTTAGATGATCCGTCCATTTCAGTGAGGGGGGTGTTAAAGTCCCCCACTATTATTGTATTGTTGTCAATGTGTTTTTTTGCTTTTGTTATTAATTGGCTTATATAATTGGCTGCTCCCACGTTAGGGGCATAGATATTTACAACTGTTAGATCCCCTTGTTGGATAGACACTTTACGTATGATATAGTGTCCTTCCTCATCTCCTATTATAGTCTTTAGTTTAAAATCTAATGTGTCCGATATAAGGATTGCCACCCCAGCTTTCTTTTGGTGTCCATTAGCATGGTAAATGGTTTTCCACCCCCTCACTTTCAATCTGGGGGTGTCTTTGGGTCTAAAATGAGTCACTGGCACACAGCATATTGATGGTTCTTGTTTTTTTATACAATCTGATAGCCTGTGTCTTTTGATTGGGCCATTTAGCCCATTTACATTCGGGGTAACTACTGAAAGATATGAATTTAGTGCCGTTGTATTGCCTGTAAGGTGACTGTTACTGTATACTGTCTGTGTTCCTTTCTGGTCTATGTTACTTAGGCTCTCTCTTTGCTTAGAGGACCCCTTTCAATATTTCCTGTAGGGCTGGTTTCATATTTGAAAATTCCTTTAGTTTTTTTTTTGTTCTGGAAGCTTTTTATCTCTCCTTCTATTTTCAATGATAGCCTAGCTGGATATAATATTCTTGGCTGCATATTTTCCATTTAGTGCTCTGAAGATATCATGCCAGTCCTTTCTAGCCTGCCAGGTCTCTGTGGATAGGTGTTTGTCTGTCTAATATTTCTACCAATATAGGTTACAGATCTCTTGTCCTGAGCTGCTTTCAGGATTTTCTCTTTGTCTCTGAGACTCATAAGTTTTACTATTAGGCATCAGGGTGTTGACCTATTTTTATTGATTTTGAGGGGGGTTCTCTGTGCTTCCTGGATTTTGATGCCTGTTTCCTTCCCCAAGTTAGGGAAGTTCTCTGCTATAATTTGCTCCAGTATACCCTCTGCCCCTCTCTCTCTTTCTTCTTCTTCTGGGATCCCAATTATTCTCATTGTTTCGTCTTATGGTATCACTTACCTCTCAAATTCTGCCCTCATGATCCAGTAGTTCTTTATCTCTCTTTTTCTCAGCTTCTTTATTTTCCATCATTTGGTCTTCTATATCACTAATTCTCTCTTCTGCCTCATTTATCCTATGAGTTAGAGCCTCCATTTTTTTATTGCACTTCATTAATAGTCTTTTTGATTTTTACCTGGTTAGATGTTAGTTCTTTTATTTCTCCAGAAAGGGTTTCTCTAATATATTCCATGCTTTTTTCAAGCCCCGCTAGTATTCTTACTGATGTCCATATTGATCAGGTCCCTGGCAGTTGCTACTGTCTCTTGTTCTTTTTTTTGAGGTGATTTTTTTCCATCTTGTCATTTTGTCCAGAGGAGAATAGATGAATGAGAGAACAAAATGCTAACAGGGTAACAACTACCCCAGAAAAATATACACTAAACAAATCAGAAGAGACCCGAAACCCGGGGAAAAAGAAAGGGAAAGAAAGAAAAAAGAAAAAGATAAAAACAAACAAACAAACAAAAAACCGAATATGATCAAGTATGATCCAGCTGGTGCATAGATCAGTGCCACACACTAGATTTTGGGCATATTTTGGTCTGTTAGAAGAAAGTGCCTCTCAAAGTTTTAAAGATAGAAAAACATATATGTACATAAATAAGGGTAAATACAATGAAGGGATGGAATATGACTATAAAGATGAAAATTATAAAAGATTTTATAAAAGCAATTGATAAGAAGTTGGTTGAAAAAAGAAAGCAGAGGATTAAAAAAAAAAAGGGAGAGAATGTGATCAGGCAGGAGACTAGAACAAAGCCATACACTAGAGATTTAGGTTATATTTTGGTCTGTTATAAGAAACTGTATCCCAAAATTTTAAAGAGAGAACAACTTATATATGTATATCAAAAAGAAGGTTAACTACTACGAAGGGATAGAATGTGACTCTAAAAATGAAAAATAAAAAAGTTTTTTTAAAAAAAGGGGGGCACCTGTGTGGCTCAGTCATTGAGTGTCTGCCTTTTGCTTGGGTCATGATCCCAGGATCTTGGGATCGAGCCCCCCATCAGTCTCCTGGCTCAGCCAGGAGCCTGTTTCTCCCTCTCCCACTCCCCCTGCTTGTGTTCCTGCTCTCGCCATCTCACTCTCTGTCAAATAAATAAAATCATTAAAAAAGGGGATTGATAAGATGTTGGTTGAAAGGGAAAAAGAAAAATTCAAAAAAAAAAAGAATGTTAAAAAAATTAACTTTGAAAGACTAAAGAATCATGGGAAAAAGCCATGAATTCTATGTGCAGTATTCCCCTAGCACTGGAGTTCTGCCGTTGTCATTGATCGGTAAACTTGGTCTTGGCTTTCTGGCTGTTCCTGCTGATCTTCTGGGGTAGGGGCCTGTTGCCATGGTTCCCAAATGTCTTTGCCGGAGGTGGAATTGCCCCGCCCTTGTCGGTCCGGGCTAAGCAAGCTGCTCCGGTTTGCTCTCAGGAGCTTTTGTTCCCTGCAAGCTCTCGGTACAGCTTTGGAGGACCAGGGTGAAAATGGTGGCCTCCCAATCTCCACCCACAGGAGCCGAGAACTCGGGGCCCCACTCCTCAGTGCGCCCCCAGAGAACAGCAATCACTCCCGTGTCCCCGGTCTCTGGCCGCACTCCGTGCTCACCCGGCCTGTGATGGAGCGTTTCTATCTCTGGCACCCGACCCCCTGTGCAGTCTCCAAACCCAGCAGATCCCTGCGGTGCCCTCCCACGCCGCTCCTCCCGGGGGAGGGAGGGGAGTCTCCCCGGATCTGCCGCTTGTTGGGTCCCTGCTGGAGGAGCAGTGGCCCGACTGGGCCGCGGATCACAGTTTATGGCCAACCCGAGCTGAGAGCCCGCGCCTCGGCTCCGTCTCTGCAGCCGGCTTCCCCGCTCCGATCCCTGGGAGCTCTGCCGCACTCAGGCACCCCCGGTCTTTCTGTGACCCCGAGGGTCCTGAGCCCACACTGTCCCGCGAGGGTTCCACCCCCCGCTTAGCCACTGGAGCGACGTCCCTCAGCAGAACCGACTTCTACAAGTTCCTGTTTTGTGCTCCGCGGCTCTAGCACTTGCCAGAAGCGGCCGACGGAGGCCCCCTCCCCCGCCGTCTATCCTCCCGAATATCGCCTCGGATTCACTTCTTCGCACGTCCTACCTTCCAGTAAGTGGTCGCTTTTCTGTTCAGAGAGTTGTTGCTACTCTCTTCTTCGGTCTCCTGTTGAGTTTGTAGGTGTTCAGAATGGTTTGATCCCTATTCAGCTGAATTCCTGAGACCAGACGAAATCCAGGTCTCCTACTCCTCTGCCATCTTGCTCCTCCTCTTGAGGTTTATTCTTATCAGTTCATCCAGCAGCAGTTTATTTCTCTTTGTCAGTGAGTAGTATTCTATTGTTTATTCATTAACCAGTTGATGTACATTTAGGTTGCTTCCAGTTTGGGGCTGTTATAAAGTTGATGAAATGACTTTCAGGTATTAGTATAGACAAGAGTTTTCATTTCTCTTAGGGACAAATCTAGGAGTAGGGTTGCTAGGTTAGATGTTTAGTGTATTTTCAACATTATAAGAAACTGTCCAGCCATTTTCCAAAGTGGCTTTACTATTTTGCATTTCTAACAGCAATGTATGAGGATCCTACTGGCTCTGCAATCTCACCAGTGCTTGTTTTGTTTTCAATTTTAGTCCTTATCCTGGACACGTGGTAGTACCAAATGTGGTTTTGATATTCCTAATGTTGTGCACTTCTCCATGTGCTTACTTGCCAGCTATATCTCCTTTTGGATGTATCTATTCCAATCATTTGCCCATTATCTGTGGAGGTAAAGGGTGGGTCATGTGGAGATGATCCCTACAGCCTGAAGGAAATCGTTCTTATACCCAGAAATGGATGTACCTCTGCTTCTGTCAGGCCGTTAGTATGGGAGTGGAGGCCATTTACTCAGTAATTGAATTGTTTGCCATTTTTGTTGACTTCACTCATCAGTGCCTTGGAAACTTCAAATTACTCCAGCTGTGGGCTCCTATACCTTGTATTTTCTGTGAAGCCTGGGCAACAGTTTTCTCAGTGTTCTTCCTCCATCCTCAGGCTTAAGTGTACCTGCACACCTGTGTCAAAAATGGGAGTTGCTTCTCCATCTTACTGCTCCTCATGTGCACTTCAGTCTTTTAGTTAAATTGAAATCAAAAGGCCAGCCCATAGATAAGACAGAGACATATAAACTCCACTTCTCAATGGGAAAACTGCCTGGAATTTGTGTACATTTTAAACCAGCCACAGTAAATGTGACATTGCACTCAGTGGCAGAACCAGAATTTAAAGACCCATCTCTATTCTGACCTAATTTTTTAAATACTATGTCTACTTCCTTTATGAATATTTAATGTGTATACTGAATTATGCCCTTCCACATTAAAAACTCAAAATTTGAAAGGGTTTAGAGAGTGCCACCTTAATCTCCCATTAACATCCCTTTCTAATTACTTGATTTTGGTCACACTATGTCTACATGTATTCACATTAAAGCAATGCAAGATCATTAACAATATTATTCCATTGAAAATGTTGTGTAATCTTTACTTTCTTATGTTTTTATCTTCCAGAGATTTTATAAAAACTTTCCTAATCATCACAAGTAATGAGCTATCTTTGGATTCATGTATTGTCTCTTTCAGTTCTTGTATTGAAAGGAAAACTTTCATTTGAAAGTTATTTTGCATACTCTTTAAAAGTTAGCCTGGTCACCAAAAAACGTCTCCTGGTCAGTTTTAGTTAAGGGGACAAGGAAGGACCCAGGCTAACATGAAGACTATAAACATTCTCACATGATAATTAAAAGATGGAATTCAAAGAGCATTGATTTGAGTTCCATGTCAATGTTTAAAGTAAGGATAAACCTCTGCTTTCCTTTAGAAAGATAAATTCTGTTGAGATGTTCTGTCACTACTGACAAAAAAATCTTTGCAAAATACTGTTGTAAAAAGTTGTACAAAATCAAAGGCAGAGTCACTTATGTGTCATTAAGACTAATTATATGGTCTTTGTATAGCAAAGAGGAGAATGGACTTGTCATAATTTGCTATAGAAATCCAAGTGATTAAAATATCCATTACCACTCTTAGATTACTACTTTTCCATCCAAAGAACTCAAAACCACTCTTGCCATTATACCCAATGATCTGAAGAATATAAAAATTTCAGTAGCTGAATGGGATATTGTGCAACTTACTCTACCATTACTAACCTATTATACAAAAGAATATAGCATACTTTAGTGGAAGTTTTCTTGATTTCTTGACAACTATGAAAAATATGCTCATTGCCTGAGCCTCTAGGCATTCTGGTTGCAGTACACTGAGCCACTAACTTCTCATGCTTTCTGTTCCACAGCTGATACCATTTTAATGTGAATTCATAGCCAATTGAGATTAAGAAGTAAATACAACAACAACAACAACAACAACAACAAAACCCACTGACCAACAGAACTTTAGAAGTCGATGTCTAGACAAAAATTGAACCCAAACAAATATTGGCAGGAATGGAAGTAGATTAATTGCCTTTTCTAAGAGTAATTACATGGCTTCCCTGGAAGAAGAACTTCAGTTTTCTTTGGACAGAAGGGTGTTAATACATGGATCTTTTCCACCTACAGAAAAAAAATATCTAGACAGGAGAGAAACACTGACCAATTTATTAATATTTCTTTTTATTTATTTCCAGATTTTCTCCATTGCACACTAAATTCTTTTCAAAGTGATTGCCTACATAATCTCAGCAAAAAAAGAAAGAAGAAGGAAGGAAGGAAGGAAGGGAGGGAGGGAGGGAGGGAGGGAGGGAGGAAGGAAGGAAGGAAGGAAGGAAGGAAGGAAAGAAGGAAGGAAGGGAGGGAGAGAGGGAGGGAGTAGGGAGAGAGAAATCGAATCCTGGCATTATTCCATTTAGAGACATATATGTGAGAATATGAATATATAGTTTACAAAATAATGTAGATTGGTGAATACTAGTAATTATTTTTATTGCTTTGGTTTCCTGTTTTTCCATTTGATCATATTTTGTGGGTCTATTTCCTGTGTTGCCCTTTTCTATTTTGTGTTGCATTAGTACTGAATCTGTAATATTAGTAAATCCTTTTCTATAGTGATTCAAATCTTTGAGCAGTGTACCAATGGGAACCTGAGAAAAAGTGTGGAGGAAGGGCATTAAGTGGGTTTTCAGTATCACCTATTTTAACAAGTCCCATGTCCAACAGTGTCTGCTTTCACATGTAAAGAAGTTTCTGCATAAAGAACTTTTATACCTCAGAATATGGAACAAATCTCCAGTTTATGGAAAATCTAATTAAAATATTATCAAGAGTAAGATTTTCCCCAAATGTCTTCAATAGAGGACTTACAATAGAAAACTAGTATGTGCTAGCAGACAAGGGAAAAATGATGTCACAACTGGATTATTCCAAGGGTTAGGGAAACAAGATAGCCCAGGGCTCAAGTTATTTTTAATCTTCTCTATGCAAGTTTTGAAATAGTTTAGGATGCCATGCTTTTAAGGTGGCTTGGTTCATTGACATATGTGTAGGGTGAACAAATGGGTTTTAAGGAGAAATGTAGAGTTTAAAAATCTTACTCAGTTAAGTAATAACAAAATATTGGTACTTTGAAATTCCTACCCATAGAGCTTCCATCCTTTTTTTCTCCCCTGCAAAATGACATCAGGTGGCTTTGTGAGACAAAGCCATAAGCAATATAGCCATTGTAGCTGATTCTTATTTAAGTAAAATAGCACTTGGTTCTCTTTTCTTAAATCTCTGATAATCCCTGATTTTTGACACATTAAGTCACCTCCTTTAATTGACATGTTGAATTTTACTCATGCAGTGGGCTTCTGAATTTTAATTCTCTAGGACCTGCTATTCAAATTTTAGCATATTAGAATCACCTGGAGAATTGTCTAGAATACAGGTGGACCCTATGTGTTTAAGGGTGGCACTGTGCACTTGCATTTCTAACAAGAAATCTTAGATGTCAACTGAGGCCAAAGCTTCATGCCCAGGGACTGCTCTGAATATTAAAGCTCCATATCAGCTAAAGAAAATCTTCAGTTTTCAGTAAAGACATTGAGTCTTATTATATCCCAGGTAGAACTTAATAATGGTAACAGTTACTGTCCATTTCATTGGGAAGAAGTACATGCATGCACTTTCATATTTATCACATAAAAAATTAAATAGAAAAAAACTAATGAGAACTATTAATCTCTCTTACCTTCTCAAGTGCAAATTTGCATAGAAGTTTTCTGAAATACTGGCCTGATTTACATTTTGTATATACATTAATATATAGGTATTCATACATAACCATGTCAAATTAACTTTAGCTCTAGGAAAACTGAATAAACTTGCTCTACAGGCAACATAGTGTTAAAATAAATGCAACAATTCTGACATCTACATTGACGTCAGCTAATAAAACACAGAAAACCAGCTGAATTAATAGTTTTACAACTCATGGCTTCAGATATTTGCTCTAGGATTTGCCGTGTCTCATAAACCACATTGTCCTTCTTCATTTTTTAATCCAAAATTCTGTATGAAGCACTTGCTATGTACCAGATGCTCCTTAGACTTTTTGGAGATTAAAAACTCCGACAGACTCTCAGGGAGATGCCAGCCCATTCAGGACAATATAACACCTCTATCCATGACTGCATCTCAAGCTGGGAAAAGTGCAGAGAATCTGGCATGGGAATTTAAATAAGTAATAATATTTCAGCCTGGAAAAGTAATTGAAGAACCATGTTGGAGAACTTGGAAAAGAACCTGAGACATAGGAGATGGTCATTAAGCCACCATTGAATGGAAATGCCATAAGGCTTGGGTTTTTAAGGACACATGCAGGATCTGGATACAAATAGGTGGAGAAGTTAGCTTTCCAAGAGTATGTAACAGAATGATGGAAGAAGACCACTAAAAAGCACAGACTTATCTGGAGGGGTTAGCCTTATGGCAGTATAATGCACATGAACTAATGATAGATCTGGAAACTAGTTGATATTAGATTGAGGGGGGATTTCAGTTCTGCTCTAAGGATATTGGTCTTCATTCAGTAGAAAGTTGGAAACTCTTGACTATTATGAATGGGTGCGATTTTCATAAAAGTTAGTCTAGCAGCATGCATAAAGTGCTTTAGCAAGGAGAAAGAATAGGATCTGGAGAGGAGTTAAGAGGCTGTGATAATAGACTGCATGGTAGGGTAGAGGTGTGGGAAAGGTGGGGTGGAATTGACTAGTACTGTATGTGTAGGATCCACAGTACACAACGCTGACATTTATGTGTGACTAATGAATGACCTAATGATCACTGCCAGCTTTCAAGGCTCTGTCACCAAGAGTTTTGAGCCTGGTGTGATAGTGGTGAATTAACTTGGGGGATCATAAATAATTTGAAGAATGGCTTAGTAGTCAGATTTATTCTCTGCTTTTCTCATGAATGAAAAGGTCTCCTATAATGTTTTTTTTTTCTCTCTCTGCCCAAAATCAGGTTTCAAACATATGTATCTATCAACTGCAACTTTCTTTGACCAAGACAGAATGAAAAGCAATCATATTCATTAATGTTCAAATTTACTGGCTATAAAATTGCTAGAATGAAATTCCTGGCAAGCCAGTGCATTTGCAGAAATAAACAAGCACACTCTACTTCGTACTCGTCGCCGACACTGTGGTGAGCCGCAATGGCACACTAGTCAGATTGCCGCCCTGACAATCTGTTCATTTGGTACTCTCCAGAATCAGTAGAGTGGAATCATTCATATGGTGCTTGTCACTGAACATGAGAATGACAGAAGTCAGCACACTGGCAAAGCCATCATCCATTCATTTTCCTTTTAGAGAAGTACCCTATTTGGCTTCTGTACCTTTTTTCTCTTGATTCATTTTTTTCTACTTTATTATTCAAATCAAGGAGATAGTTCAAGTACATCTAAAAGCAAAAGACACATTTACTTGATCAATGTGTAATTCTGATTTCAAGATATTAAGTGATATAGTCCAGGGTTTCTTAAGGATCAATAATTTGGTTGGGATTAAGGTGTGGGACTTGTGTCTTCTGTGGATCTGACTAATTTAAAAAATAAACTTGTGGACACTCAAAGGTAATTTTTAAGACTTGAATATTTCAATTCTTCAAGTCAGACTATAAAATTGCATTAAAATTTATGTTTTCTTTGGAGAAAAACCATTTTATATAAGAATTATAAACTTCTTGAAAATTCTAAGCATCTTTAGGGAAGGAGCAATCTTACATCGTCACCTCTAAGATCATACGTATACCATAGAAAGTAGAGGACAAGATGAGTTTGGAAACACTTTCAATATAATGAAGCTGTCACTGACTATACCTTTTGTCTATGGATCATAAAGCACTGCACATAACAGTATTCTTTCTCAGTTCTCATGAGGTAGGAATGTATTACCTGTGTTTTACAGTTGGATAAACAGGAGTTCAATCAAATTTAAATCACATGGTAGGAGAGCTGGGAAAAGAGCCCAGAAGATCAGATTCCCAGTTAGTGTCCAGAATCATTAGTGTTGCTCTAAATACATTCTTCTCCTTGGCCTGTCAGTGGACTGTGACCCCAGAAAATGGAGAAAGAAGGAGAAAAGGCAAGGGGTGAAGAGAGAGGGAAGAAAGGAAGCAGAAATGAAGAATGGTTATGGACCCAGTTTATTTTTGTGCAAGTACAAGTACTCAGTGTGGAAAAGATAGGCCTGTGAACCTATCTGGCAATACCCACAGACAGCATGAACCATTAGAATCACGCATGCATCCATTCATACATACATACAAACACACACACACAAACACACACATTCTAGTAAAAAGTAATAATAAAAAAATACAGCACAATAAAGCCATGTCTGCTTATGTTTGTTGTCTTACTCTGATACTTTGTGTGTGATCTTAGACAAATTATTCAAACATTTTGTATCTCAGTGTACTTATCCATAAAACCCAGATGGTTATTCATACATCATAGAATTGTGCTAAAAAATATTCCTCATATGTAAAGAATATGGGTTTTACCACTGTCCAGTTTTATCCAAGTACATATGCCCAGGATTTCCCTCTCCCTACCGCCACTGCCTTTCTAGATTTCAGACACCCCACCCTCCATTTAAGAACTGTAGCCAAGACTTTAAAAATGGCTATGCCCTTGCTTAAAAGTTTGGATAAGCCCAGGTCACAGCTGGGAATCACATCTGCTGAAGGATCCATAGGAGGTATTTAGAAAGCTGCTCATGGGAGATCTTAATGGGATCCTGAGGAAAGCAAATGTGAAGATAGGCAAAGGGAAGGGTTCTCCTAAGCCCTCCTTGGACGTTCCAACTGCTGAGATGCAGCAAGGTGGCCCTGCTAGAGGAGGGGTAATGGGGTGTCAATGCTGATCTGAACTTCCCTCTGTGGGTCCCTTCAGATTCTAGCTCATTAACCTCCACCAACATCATGCCCCTTCCAGCTCTCCCCACCATTTCCTGCCCCAGCCCAGTTAATTCCCATTTTGTCTTTCTGACAGTGAGCTAGGCTGGGCCCTCTTATATTCTCTTTCTAATCTATTGTGACATAAACTCACTGCCTTTCTTCCTTTGGGGCTGGTACCCCAAAACATTTTTCTTTGCATAAAAATAATCAATTTATTTCAAATGGGAAACTTTGCTCTTCAGGATGTTCCTCCTATTAAGGCATCTAAGAGCCTGTTTTGGACATTTTAACCATCAAATACAGTTTCTTTCTTCATTTTTCCCTTCGTAATAATTCTAAATCTCCTCAAGGTAAAATGGATGCCACTGACCCAACTAGGGGAAGAGTCAAGTGCCAAGAAATGCTGAAAAGCGAAGTACAAATTATTAATATTTCAGAGCATTACTTTGCCTCACATGTGAAGCACCTAATGCAATGTCAGCCACATATTAAAAATTTAATAAACACTTGGCCGCATTCCTCTAAGGTCTGTTGCAGCCTGATGTGAGTGAGCCTGGTAAAGCTTTTTGCACATCTTTATGGTTCCTTGCATCATCTACAAACATTTTACTGTCTACCAAGGATTTCCCTGTGTACCAGCTGTGATGCCTGTTGCTGGGGAGTATTCAGATATATGCTATGGCCCCATCTTTCAAGGAGATCATAATTTAGTGGCAGAGGCAGTCAGGGTGACATGACAGGTTGCTTAAGAGAACAGATTAAAGAGGGGGTAATAAGAGATTTTAGAGCAGTCCAGGAAAGGAAGTAATGATGAACAATGGAAGATGTCAGACTTGTCAGAGAAGGTGATGTTTGAGCTTGGTTTTGAGAGAGATAAGGTTTTCCAAATGGGGATGGATGAGAAGGTCACATTTAGGTACAAGGATCAGCATGGGCAAGTGTATGGAGTTTCTAAAGCCATAAAACAACCAAAAAAATTAGTAAGCCCAATTAGGAATATAACAGAAGGAGAGTCAGGAGGTGGTGGGAGCAAAGAATTTGAGAGATTGTGAGAGTCCTGATCTGTCAGAAGGGGCAGTGAATTATTTCATCCCCTGGGCACATGGGTACCAATGCAAATGATGCTTTCACTAACCAACTGATGCATCTCTGCCCCCTGATAAAGATTTCACCCAAAACTGTCACTGTCAAACACTGATCAATATTAAAAATGATTTTTTGCATTGTTAAAAAGTTTTTGCTGATAAGGTAAAAAAATGTATTTTTTAAAGTGTCATGAGAGGATAATTCTGCCAATGTAAACCTAGGCATGGTAAGTCCACAGTTTTAAACTTCTCAGGTAGAAAAAATGAAAACTGAATGATGGTTTTCTCAGTGGTGAATCGTGGTTACTACAAGTCAAATTTCCTAATTTTCAGGAGTAGGTTTTAAGGGTCTCAGGCCCTTGAGGATTGTGGGTGGCTCTTTCCGTGTCTTCACTTCTTTGTGATGTCTGGCCCAGAGCTGTGTCCCAGATGTCAGCACAATTAGTCACCGCACCACAACTGATCCATGAGGTTGATTCTGTTGGTTTTATGTTACCTCTGCTTCCAAACAGCTGTCAGAAATGGGATTCTTGGACTCTGAAGACACACAAAAAGGCAGAAAGTAGGAATGCATGAGGGTTGAATGATACCGTCAGTCCTGAACTGATGAGTGAGGATTATGCACAGACTCTGCTAGTCTGCCAGGGCTTTTGTTGAAGAAATCCTTCGAATAAACATAACTCCTACTCATGTACATGACTATACTAATTCTTGAAAACTAGCAGAACCCCGTTTGGATAATCCTTTTGGAATTATACACGTTTCTTTTCTTACAGTAGGTGTGAAAACACTGTTAAAAGAATTCTGTATCTGCCATTAGTAGGCACGATGTGATTATGACTTTTTCCTTTTTTCATTGTTGCCTTTGGCCATTTATGAGCACAACTAGATTAACTAGTACACTGTTCAAGTAATTGAAAAAATCAATATAATCTTTTAGACTGACAAGCATAATTTTCCTCACTTGATTGCTGAGTATGGTCGCTGTAGTGGAGGCCGCCCATGTCCTATGAAACTCCTGTCCGCAGGCCTGAAGACTACTTACTGCAAATGCCCTTGACTCTGCCTGATAACATATTTTCTTCTGACCAAGGGAATAAAATCACCTAGTACACAGGATAATTTTCTATACAAATTAACGTTCAGATTCAGATAAGGATGCAAGATAAAGATACAGACAAATGCATAGACATACATAGATATGGTATAAATGGTATGAGATATATAACAGATATAAGTTTTGAGATATATGATATTAGAGATAAGACGATATTAGATATAAGATGATATTAAATACAGATATAGGTTTATTATTGTTTTTGTATTTTATCTAAAATGTTTATGGGGTAGAGCAGATACCAGCTGAGTAAGCCAAGTTATGAGAGCTACCTGACAGTTTTATACCATCTTTATTTTCCTCTTTCATCCCCACTATAATAAGAGAACTTAATGTTATAATTGTTCATTTTAAAGTTATTGATTTATTCTTTCCAACTAAGCATTATTTTTGTAGAATTTAGTTTTTTATTTGCTATCCAATCTCCAAATCAAGCATTCAACTTCTATTTCTTCCTGAGAAAAATTAGAAATATACTTATTAATTTCTATAAAGCACAAAATAATATGATGTGATCTATCTCCTCCAGCTGTTGTAAGGAATGAATGGGTTGGCATATCATATAAAATACTTAGACCATGTCTAGCACATGGGCATATGTTGTTGATCCTGTGGTGGTTGTTACCAGTGAAATGGAAGGTGGGGTAGAAGAAAAATTCCTGTAGGTCAAATAATATAGCTAATTACTATAGTTATTTTTTTTTTTCTAATTCTGCCTGGAGTACTATATAAAGAAGAATCTTCATATAGGTGCACTAAGCTTAGTGAAAAGAGCGCCATACTTGGACACCAAAACACACTGGTTAAGAAGACAAAAGGACTTTGCCTTCAGACAATTACCCAGTAGGAACAGGGATTTGAACCCAGCTCTGTCAGACTCTACAGCAGCCCAAGACTTTAATGGCCACATTGTTCCCCTTGCTTACAGAGAAAAATGGGCCCTGGGAGATCAGGTTTCACTGTGATCAGCCTCTGCATTTTGTGGATGCTAAGATAGTCTCTTTGGGTAACCAACCACCATCAGATCAGCACTTCTTGCTGGAAAGAAACTATAGGCAACAGCTGGTTGACTCCTGCATCATTAAGTTCCATTTCTCTGAAATCTCCATCTTTTTATTTTTATTGTGTTTAGAAAATTTGAAGCATGCTAATTTAGCTTGAGATAAGACAGAGGGGTTATATATTACATAGAATTTAAAGTTGTATTATTTGCTATCTTTCTTGCTGTCTTTTTCTTCCAGTAACAAGAGTAGAAGGAAATCCAGACTATGTATCTCAGGGAATGGTTTTAATTTACCTTACCAAAACAATGCTGTGGTACTGAGTGTTCCCTAATTGAAAGTAAACCTCACTTTTAAAAATGACCAGAGACTCAGTTGACTCTAGAAAAAGATATATTTATACACAATTGAGGATTTCACCAATTCTTATTTGTTCTTTTCATTCTTATTTCTTTTAATGTTAGATTTATAGTTTGTACCTATGTGACCTTATTAGTAGAAATTCTAGTTCTTTAAAGTTTTAAATAAGTATTCTAGCTCCTGATGGTATACATTCAGTCAAATGCAAATACAGTTAAGTGCTGAATAGACAGATTTATGTATAAGAATAAAGATAAAGAACAAAATACCTTACAAATAGAAATAGGAGTAGAAGTCATTATCATAAAAAATACATGCAGGCAAAACAAAACAAAACAGAAAAGGGGTGAAATGCTATTAGATAATTCAAAGGTATTCATGAGTCTGGAAATCAACCTTAAAAACACTAGCACATGAAATATTTGAGATTAACCAAAACCAAAGGAGAATTTTCATAAAAATTTGAAGTGCAACAAACTCAATATCTATTTTATTTGAAGTAAAAATTATTCCTCTTAATGGAGATTAAAACCAAAATTCAACATCAATTTCTTAAAATAGTGTTGAAGTTCCCTTCTGGCTACCCTCAAGTATCAGCTATGACCCAGGTTAGAATTCAAGAGGGACTCATCTATCCATCTTATGTTCGAACCTCAAAATCTGGGTGGAAGTTATAAACTTGGTACCATGAAATCAGAATACCTCCACTGGCAGCATAAGTACTCACTTAAAATCTAGAAGCTGGATAGCTCAAACGCAGTTCTCAGCTCTTTCCCAGCCCTGCTATCCCTGACTATTAGATTGACTCATTTTATCATCTGGGTGCATGTCTGATATAGGCTTTCTCTACCACATTGTTCTTTGAGAGCAAGGAGAGCATCTTCTTTCATTATTACATCTTGCACAGTTCCTCGCAATTATATTAACTGTCACTTATAAATACCTCCTATGTGGCATCTAATTTCTTTACATGTGTTATTTCAATCCCTTGCTTCTATGCAAGTCTTTCATCCCCATGTTTGTCAGTGATATTAAGTAAAACACCCTCATAAAACAAACTTCCATGATGACCTCACCCAGTATGAGACATTTTTCCATTTCTCACTTGGATTTCCAAGTGGTCTTTCTTGGATGGAGCCCATTCTGTTCCCTCCAAGAACTGTTTTGAAATGTATGCAGTTGATTTGCATGATAACTACAGTATGATCTTGGTGTTTAATGGGTCTTTCCATAAAGAATAGTTTTACCCAAAATGCCAACTAGACTGAAGTGAAATAGTGGCAGAAGATCCTTTGTTCATTCCTCTTGAATGACCCTCTCTCTCTTTTTGTAGGGAAATATTTTTAAAGAACTGCATCCAGCTCCATTTAAGCCATACAGCATAGTGCCAGCTAACAAAGCAAAACAAAACCAAAAAACCCTAGAAGAAACCAAAGAAGTGGAGAGAGATTAGTTTCATCTGGATCTTTGCTTCCTGTCTTCAACATCATATCTTCCCAAAGAAATTATTTTCAATCACTTAATTTAAGTGGCTTTTCCCTCCATTGACCCTATTAGTTAACTGATAATGCAAAAGATGTTAAATGTAATGACTTCTCCTTGACACTTCCCACACTGTGAATAAATTAAGAGAGTTCTCTTTACACCATGTTTACTATGGGAGTAATAAGCTTAGGAGCTCAAAATGCATTTTTATGTACTTTATGGAATAAATCATTCACAAGTGATATTATGCCCGGATCTGTCTCCTCTGACAACTGAGTTGTTTGCAGAGCTGCAGACTGGAAATGACACTGAAAGCATGCAGTGATTTAAGAGGCTGGCTGACTCATGCACTAGCAATGGCAGAACTGATGGGGGGCGGGGGGAGGGGGGACACAAGAGATGAAAGAGAGCTTGGAATATCTGCATATTTCCATTGCCCTGTAAAGATTAAAGAAAGGATTTAAAAGAAACTTTTGTGCATCCACTCATCCTTGACTTTATAATAAGCTTAATACACAGTTAACCCATGGGTCTTTAGTCTTATCATTGAAAACCCATTGGTTTTTGTTTTGTTTTGTTTTGTTTTTCCTGTTTTGACAGCAGCAAACTTGCCATGGGCTGCATGGATATTTTGTGGTAAGAGAGTAAACAGTGCAACTGATAACAGAAATCCCCCCAGAGACAGCAAAGCTTGGAGAGACAGAAGGTGATTGGGAAAGGAAGCTGTTTCCTAAATGCCTGTAAACTTGCCAACCAACTCCTATGCTCTATCGCACCTTCTGCTGGCTGATGGGAGAAACAGCATCAGATCTTGGTCTAGGACTCAACTTCCATCGGTAGCAGCAAGTCACTGCTTAGAGAATTTGGTACCCATGGAGACAGGTCTGAGACCAGCCTTGGACAAAATGGTGTTAGCATGAGCTCTAGGTGTTCTTCTCTCATCTTCTCTGTCACGTTCACCTTGTTCTTGATCCTTGCTCCACTAGAATTTCTAGTTTAAGGTGAAAATCAATTGGAAAGCTCATTGCTGCTCTTTGCCACCTTCCTCCCAACATTCCTTTGTTTATTTCTTTTTGATGTATTAGAAGTCACAGAAATAATGATTTTACTCATCATATTTATGAACTGCAACATTCATCAAGCATTCTGTGCTGGTGCTGGAGAGAGAATTTAGTGAACTTTATCACATTTCAATGGTCTGATGTCAAGTATAACCAACTTTACTGAGAGCAAATGTGTGCCAAGTTACGTGTTAGACATGCTTCGTCATTAATATGACCTCCTCTTGCTATAGAAAAGTTTAATTCTATAAGGCAGACAGATAAGTAAAGAATTTTGAAATACCGGAATGAGTGGCATAATAGGAATATGCTCACTATACAGAGGAAGCCCAGGGAACCCATGAGGAATAGGGTATCTAGCCAGGCTTTCTGGAGAAGTTTTCTGTTTGAATGGTGGTGTAAAGTAGTTAACCAGATATTTTTAAAGGGTAAGGGACTCCAGGTAGAGGGGATAGTTTGCATACATGCAGAGGTAAAATAAGTAGGGTGTAAGTGGGCCTTGCGCAAAGTTCAGGGTTGCTAGCACACTGTTTTGTTTTGTTTTGTTTTGTTTTTTTGAGATAAGGTATAGTAGGGGAAAATAAAACAGAGACCTCAGAAATGAGTCTACTGATTTGATCAAAGCTCTACTTCACCATGCAGGCCCTGCAGAGTCACTAATGATTTTTAACATGAATGTGACATCGCAAGACTTATACTTTAGCTAGAACACCTTAGGAGCAGTGTGGGGGCAGAATCTGGAGAGAAACAGAGAGGCTAATGGTTAATGAGGAAGTTCGGCAGTAATTCTAGTGAAAATGGTTAATGCCTGGATAAGGGGGGACATGCATAGATTCTGGAACTATTTAGGGTTTCATGATTGATTGGCATAGGGAAAGAAAGGACTCAAGGGCAACTTCCAAGCTTCTTACCTGAACACATATTGGTTCCATCAAATGTGAGGTAATATAGAAAGGCAAAGAAGTTTAGGGAGAAAGACGATGAATTCAGCTTTGATCCTTTAGAGTGGGGAGCCTCACATAATATTCACGTAAAAGTGAAAAAGATGGAGGTGGAGATATATATTTGGGTATCATCGTCATTAAAAAATAGATAATTAGGGGCGCCTGGATGGCTCAGTTGTTAAGCGTCTGCCTTCAGCTCAGGTCATGACCCCAGGGTCCTGGGATCGAGCCCTGCATCGGGCTCCCTGCTCTGTGGGAAGCCTGATTCTCCCTCTCCCACTGCCCCTGCTTGTGTTCCTTCTCTCGCTGTGTCTCTCTCCATCAAATAAATAAATAAAATCTTTAAAAATACAGATGATTAAAACCGTGTAAGTGGACAATATTGCCCAGAAGAATGTTACAATGAAGAGAGAGGTATTTGCTAATATGACCACATTTGAAGAATGGATAAATGGGTAGAGGAAAAGAACCACAGAAGAAAGAAAAGAGGTAAGTAACACTTCACAGAAATCACAGAAGCTGAACATTTCGGGGAGGAAATGAATGATTCTATTCTATGTATCTATAGATACAGAGAAGTATTATAGATGTTGAGACAAGTATTATAAATGTTGAATTTCAGACACCACTGGTGCTTTGAGTGAGAACAATCAATGTGGGTGAGTGTGGGGGAAGGAGGAGTAAAACAACCTAAAAAATGAATGGAAAATGAAGAAAAGGAATAAGCCAAATGAACTAGAAGAGAAAAGATTCTGCCATGTGTAGATGACTCTAGAATCCTGCAGGAGAGAAAGATACAGCAACAGCAAAAAAAGATGTCATCTTGCAAGATATTTTGTTTTTTGTTTTCTGTTTGTTTGTTTTTTAGAAATGAAAGTGACCAGAAAATGTTTAGCACTGAAAAGAAATTCAATCTGAAGGAATAGCTATGGTCACAGACAGAGTTCCACTGATGAAGGAAATTCCCAGAGAGATAAGAGTGAAGGGTACATGAGTAAAAATAAAGGAGTTGGCTTCAAACAGGGTGAACAATATCTCAGGCAATTGGAGATTAAGAATTAAAATGGAGGTGAGTGAAGAAGAAATTTTGGGAAGGTCAGAACATAAGATTGATTAATTTCCCCAAAGGCCTCCATTTTCTTGCCAATACCAATGCCAAAGTTTTCAATGCTTGTGATGGTGATGAAATAGGAGAGTGGGCTTAAGGAGATCAACTGAGGTTTTTAAAGGCCATTAAAGGAAGAGTCAACAGAGCTGAAGCCAGACTGTTCATCAGTAGCTTTGAGGACCTGACAGCAAAGAGAATCTATCCATTTCTAGAGACACCAATTCAACCAGTTGAGTCCTTGTTCACAGAACACTCAGAAATTCAGATTTAAGTCAAAGAGTAGATGGCTGCATTGATTCCAGACTTGAAATATTGTTGGCTAAAAATAAGTATAATGTTGCCGATAGAGCTTCTAAGAGAGTAAATTTTATGTCATCATACGGGAAGTACAAACAGAAGAGAGAAGAGAAAGAAGGGAAAAATAAAGGGGGGAAGTTGGAGGGGGTGACAAACCATGAGAGACTATGGACTCTGAGAAACAAACTGAGGGTTTTAGAGGGGAGGGGGTCGGGGGGATGGGTTAGCCTGGTGATGGGTATTAAAGAGGGCACGTTCTGCATGGAGCACTGGGTGTTATATGCAAACAATGAATCATGGAACACTACATCAAAAACTAATGATGTACTGTATGGTGACTAACATAACATAATAAAATTAAATTATAAAAAAAGAAAGGCAACAGATAGGCTTTTTCAGGAAGAGAAAATGGAGGGATTAGCACAGTGGCAGGCAGGAACCCAGGAGCTAGCAAGAATTGATTGTGCACCTCTCCTTTCTACTCTATTTCAATAACCTTATGTTGGTAGTTTGAAACAATCTTTGCATGGGAGTATTTATGCCACAGAAACTGGCCAACACTGCAAATTGGGTGCCAGTTTATCAACATGTCCCTGGATTAAAGAAAGGGAAAGTGAGCATTAGCAATTTAGAAGGATAGGAGGCCACCGCCAGAGTGTAAAATATTGACAATATTTGTGAGTGACAAAGGAGGTAATGAAAAGTGAGGTTGTTCTTTTGTTAGTTAATTTCATTTGTTTATTTTTTAATAGCTATAAGCAGAGATGGGAAAAAAATCACATAAGTAGAGTTCAAGGCTAGTGTAGTAGATGGTTCATAAACATGATTGTTAAAATTTCCCCAGCAGAGGGCAAAAGTTTATTCAGGCTTCCATGTCTTCCATTAATTAGATGGGACAACCAGAGATTACATAAATACAATCTACGAGGAAAGGATGGCAAATGATAGTATGAACCATGGGCATTATTTTTATGCAAGCTCTTTCCTCTTGCTGTTGTAACAAACTACCACAAACCTTCTGCTTAAAACAGCCCAAATTTATTATCTTACAGTTCTGGAGCCCAGAAATCCAAAACAGATCTCAGTGGGCTAAAGCCAAGGTGTCAGTAGGGCTATGTTCCCTTCTAGAGGTTTTAGGGAAAAAACTGTTCTCTTGCCTTTCCACTTTCTAGAGGCTGCCTGCATTCCTTGGTTCATGTTGAAAGCCAGCAATGTCCTGTTGAGTCTTTCTCACGGTGCCAGCTCTGTGGTTCTGACTCTTCTGCCTCCCTGTAACCTGTTTAAGGGCTTTTGTGATTACATTGGGCTCACCTGAATAACCCAGGATACCCTCTCCATGTCAAGCTCAGCTGACTAGCAATCTTAATCCTTTCTGCAATCATAATCACACCTTGCTTTGTAAGATAACATACTCACACTTTCCAGGAATTATGACATGGACACCTTTGGGGGAGGGAAGCATTATTCTGTCTACCACACAAGAGAAGAAGAGTACTGTTTCTGCTAGATTTTCTCAGATTTGATATATTTAATAAGATTCAATTTAGCAGGCCTTTACTATTCACAATATTATGTTAGATATTAGGATGAGAAGGAGCACTTGATAATGAATAATTTAAAACTTTATCGGGGATGTTTCTTTATTTCACTTATAAAACATTTAAAATGAAAGATTTAGTGGCAAAGGAAGATGCTTTTTCTTAAAATTTGGTTCTCTGGATCCCACTGGTGAAAACTTGCTTTGAAGGTTGCTAAGGAGTTGCTAAGGGATATCGTATGTAGAAATCTAAGTTTTGCGTTATCTGTGATGATCAATGGTGAAAGGAAAAAAGACATTTCTTTTTTCAAAGAGGGTTAAAAACTCACAGACCATTCCCAGCTGAGTGCTTGGTACCTACCAGGTGTCCAATAAACGTTTATTGAATCAAATTGAATGTCATCGAATGTCCTTCTCATTGAAAGATTTATTTTAACCAGTTTTTATTAATTGTTATTAATTAGATTTACTTCTTACTTTATTGTGATGTTGTTACCTTGCCTGTGACCATTCTCTCCTTTTCTGTGGATAGAAGTGCTGGACAACTGAGCAGAGAAGAGAAAGGGAGATAGCCTCTCTTGGCTCAGGAAGAAAACTACAAATACCTCCTCCAATGACAACACACAGACCCTTATTTTATTATATCTAGTTAGAGAGCTGCCCTCAGACCAGAGGTTCTTAATCTGTTTTGGAATGTGCTTTAATTTAATGCCACAATGAATATGGTTTATCCAACTCCCAGTAAAAAATGATTACACATGTGAGAGTACAGAAACAAAACTCCTTCCCATTTATTCGTTACCCTTAATTTCACCCATTTTGCTACCTCAGGGCTTCTCTTAACCCCTGCACCCAAGTCCATTCCCCTCCTCTGGAAGCCACTGTTCCACATTGCCTTTGGTGTCTTTGTATTAGCACACTGGATTCCACATGACAAATTCTGTCCCTCAAAGCGGCAGCCCTTCTAGGTGCTAACTCACAGGAGTTCCCACTGCCAAGTGCCAGCCAGACTTAGGATATCACAGACCCTCCCTCCCCACCACTCTCTCTCATTAACATGCTGTCACTAACAGCCAAAATGTATCTGGCTGTGGGCCTCTGCCTCACAGTTAGCCAGTGAAACAGTTCCTTCGATGTCTGTCTTCACTTCTTTTCAGAGCACCAAGGACCGACCAATATTGAAGACGAACATCATTCTACCTTCCACCCCGTCTTTTCCCAAATCACCTCCAAAAGCATTAATATCTCTTAAAGACCCCAAAGATTCCATTCATTATGAAATTGAATATGGATATGAAATTTTCATATGGAAAGTATGAGAATGTGACATGGAAAAGTCCAAGGGGAAAGTTTTACTCATATCTTAAAAAAAGATATGCTTCTATGGAGATGAAAAGCATAAACTGAAAAGCTTGAAGTGTTTCCTAAATTAGTGTGCAAGACTAATATTGGAGTGAGCAACGTCAAGCAAAATCTCAATGATACTTAACAAAATAATTCTGAATTTTACCTAGAACTTTAGGCACTAATAGAAGTTAACAACTGGGGAAAAAGTTATGATGAGAGAGGACTTATTCTACCATAGACATAAACATCTTAAAATACAAAAGCTAAAACCTATCTCAAAACAATGTGAAATTAATATATTATTATAAAATGATTTGGCTTAGTTGTCTGAGTCTTTTGAAAATAAGCAAGAGATAACCTTACCTCCGCCATATGAATCACAGATGAATCATTGATGAGGAAAATAATAAATTATCTTGTAATAGATACTGCTGGTGCCTTATCTTATCCTCTCAACCAACACGATTTGAATACAATCTGAACATTTTCCAAAGGTTAGCACCTGCATCAAGGACTTCCTCTCTTCCAACTGGTGATGGATGAAATTCCAGGGAATAAAATTCAGTTCCCCCAGTTGCCATTAGCTAGGAGGTAATAGGACTGTGTAATTATTCCAGCTCTCAAGTCTTGTGGATGAGCTAACTCCGAATGTCTCAGTTTCATAATGAGATTAAGTTCCACGTACCTATCCTAGTAACCTGCCCCAAAATGCACTCATTAGAGGCTTTCTTCTCTCCCCATCTCCCTTCTTCACTCTCCTACCAGTGTTTTCCAAGAACACCAACAAAATCAATGACTCATTCTCATATTCTATCTCATGGCAGCTCCTGGAAAGCCCAAGTTAAGACACCCATCCCCTCCCCACAAAAAGAGTATGAAAGTGTACATCATAAAGAAAGAAAAGCTATCAACATGAAAATTTTTGCCTTGCAGTTATCAAAGAAATGATCATTAAGGAAGAACTAATTTTTTCTGGTTAATCAGATTGTCCATGATTAAGAAATAATCGTCAGCATTATAAAAGCTATATTCAGGGACTCTTCCCATACATGCTGATGAGAACACAAATTGATAAAATGAGGGAAGATTTGGCAAAATATATAGTTTTAAAATGTTTATGTCCTTTTGTTCATTTGGTCTGTTATGATCACTTATTTATTAATTTATCACTGAATTAAATTAAAGTGTAACTTGAAGGGTGCCTGGGTGGCTCAGTCGGTTAAGTGTCTGCCTTTGGCTCAGGTCATGATCCCAGGGTCCTGGGATCGATCCTGGCATCTGGCTCCCTGCTCAGCTGGGAGTCTGCTTGTCCCTCTCCCTCTGCCCTGCACATGCTCTCTCTCTCTCTCTCAAATAGATAAATAAAATCTTAAAAAAAAAAGTGTAACTTGTTTGATAGCATAATTTATGCTACGTTAAAATAAGAGAGGAGGGGCATCCAATGACAGGCTCTCAGAGTGCTCATTTTGTTACAGGAAACTGCAAAACTAGAGGAGGTCGGGTGAAGGAAAGAACAGACAGAGGCTCCCTGCCTCTCTTACCTTCTCCTTCAGCCAGTCCTCTTGGCTCTGATGCTGCACTGGCCTCCAGGCCCTGGCTCCAATGCTCACCATTGCTTAAGTCTTGGCACCTCCTTCTCTTGGCCTGTTTTGTGGAGGGACTCTTGGCCTGTGTCTGTATCTTGACTCTTCCTGAGCTATGATATTGAATTTCTGGCATTAGCTTCCTTATTCTTTCCTTAACGTTTGATTTGGGCCTCATCCGGTTCTCGGTATCACTCCTTTCATGCTTCAGTGGTCACCCATTCAATTTTGTGACTCATTATCACCCAGACTATTGCTCCATTTTTAAGAAGGCACTACCATGTTCCATATCTAAATATCATGTGCCAGGTGCACTATTTTGTAATCCCTGTCCTCAATGATGGTTAAAAAAAGATAAACCTAAAGGATTTGACACACATATATTCCAGAGTCTAGGAATTAGCTTTTCTTAAACACTAGGTGTCAGTTTCACTTTTCTGCAAAAATTAATTCTAAACCATGAAAATCACCAATACATGATAGGAGCCCATAACTCATTTTTTTTTAAGGATTTTATTTATTTATTCATGAGAGAGAGGCAGAGGAAGAAGCAGGCTCCCAAGGAGCAGGGAGCCCAATGCGGGACTCGATCCCAGGACCCTGGGATCATGACCTGAGCCGAAGGCAGACACTTAACCATCTGAGCCACCCAGGCACCCAACCCCATGACTCATTGATTTGTCTTTTACTCAGAAACTTTTGTTTCTCATAAATGCACCTTTCTGTTTGAGTTTTTTACACACATGATATCAACAATAAAAATATAATGCTTCCTGTCATTCTCAGAACATTAATTATGAGAACTCTTAAAGATACTTCAAAACCTTTCTAGTTTTCTTATGTAGGAAAATGAAATTTTTCTGAGTCCTAAATTTTGAAATGATGGACTTGTGACAGCCACATACCCCAGGGAATCACTAGTGCTTGATCAAATGGTCACCTGCTAAGATGTTCTAGAATCTACAGAAAGGTTCAGAAATGTCACCAAACCAGATTTATAAATATAATCTCAGCTGATAATCAGAGCTACTGCTGAAGTTCTAGTCAAAGAAATGCCAGGCAGCTGGGCTCCAAGCTTGGACTAACATCTTAGTGAACAGAAATTTCTGTATCAGTCTGAAAGTGTATTAACTCCACGAAGGTAAAAGAGGAAATAAGTCCTTTGTGAAAATAAAGGTATTTTTTTAAATTTATTGCTAGCTATTAACAGTGAAATTTACTTTTCATTGTATGTAAAAAAAAAGTCTGTTGTATTTAACAGTACGTAAACTGTACAGTAAAGTATATGATATTTCTGGTACAAATATATTTAAATTATCTCTTTGAATTAATGATGTATTTTGAGGGACCAAATTTCCATTCCAAAAGTGTGTCATTCTGACTTTAATCAACATGATCAAAAACGTCGATGTGTCTAACATCTGCATTTGACTTCATGTTTCAGTATATAATGCTCCATGTATGTGCATTTAGATCTGTCCCATTATACCTACGATAAGACTCTATGGTTTAAGTGGCTTTCATAAATTGGAAATGCTTTGAGAGATATTTAATGTTATTTGTCAAAGGAAGAAATTTTTTAAACTACTAGAAATGAAAAGGTATGAGTGTCTTATGTTTACATAGATTTCATGCTTTCTAGGTATTTTCATCAAGCTATTTGCACTTTATGCTTTACAATATATGTATAAAGCAAAAGGAGTCAGCAAATCCAAAATTCCACTTTCCAAATATAGAGCAGAGTCAGGAATTTGTTAGAGGTAAAAAAAAACAAAAACAAAAACAAACAAACAAAAAAAAACTTTGTGGCTCAATAGGGACTTGAACAAGTGTATCTTGGCTGCCTTTTCTTTGTGGTTTGCAATGCAGGTGACCTTGAAAGAGGTAATCTCCTACTGACAGAATTTTGTGTTTAATATGAATAATGAATATTTATTGGTTTTCCAGATAGTATTTTAGCAAATCAGCTCTGAGTGAGACAGTTATTTACTTTGCGGTGGAGATAACCTCTGCATGTGATTTATCATGCTTTATAATTATAGTCTGCATGTAATGAGTTCATTTTCACCATGTACCATTGAGTTGTTTATTCATAATACTGTTTTAGCGCAGCAATTCAATTAACTATACATATCACTGGTGATTTCTAATGATTCTCCACTTTAAAAAATGAAAAACAGTGGTTCTTTGTAAATTTTAATATATCAGGGGATAAAAAAAGCTTTACTAAATGACATTAAGCCTATTTCATGCAAGACAGCAATAAGGGAACCAAATGCATTTATGATTACTTGAATAAAAATAAGTGGAGGTCTACCCTTTGGCCAGCATTATGAAAAGTTGTTCAGCCTCTGTCTAGAAATTAGAATCAGCACACTGAACTCTATGCTATATAAAATATGACAATACATCTACTGATATACTGATCCAAAATTTGCAGAACACTTTTGCATGCCTAAGTTCACTGAACCTTCACAAGAGTGGAACAGTAGTCAAGGGAGGATGAGGTACATTCTGTCCTGGGATAATCAATAAGAGCCCCTACCATTTATTGGTGATTGTCTTGGTTTAGAATGAATTTCTGCAGAAATATGAAGCCAATATCCAGTGCTTTAAAAAAACATCTGCCTCTTACCTTCTGGAAAATGCAAGCATAAAGTCCTCACAATCTATAGTCATAAACCCTTAACCCACTCCAGTATCGTTTATAGCACTGATTGTAAAATATTGGAATGATACATGATATTTAGACATGGAACATGGTAGTGCCTTCTTAAAAATGGAGCAATAGTCTGGGTGATAATGCGTCACAAAATTGAATGGGTGACCATTGAAGTGTGAAAGGAGTGACATTGAAAACTGGATGAGGTCCAAGTGAGACATTTGGGAAAGAATAGGTAGGTCAGTGCCAGAAATTCAGTATCATAGCTCAGGAAGAGTCAAGATACAGAAACAGGCCAAGAGAAGGAGGTGCCAAGACTTAAGCAATGGTGAGCATTGGAGCCAGGGCCTGGAGGCCAGTGCAGCATCAGAGCCAAGAGGACTGGCTGAAGGAGAAGGTAAGAGATGCAGGGAGCCTCTGTCTGTTCTTTCCTTCACCCCACCTCCTCTAGTTTTGCAGTTTCCTGTAACAAAATGAGCACTCTGAGAGCCCGTTATTGGATGCCCCTCCCTTCTCAATTCATACTTAGTACAAAGGATGTAATTAATCAAGGTTTTCTCTAATTTACTAGATGCTAATTTTAATAGATCAATAAAGAATGAATAGAAGTAGTTATACTGCATTGAATGGCAGAAATGTTTTTGAAAGTATATGTATACACATATATATTTTTTTTTCCAAATCTCCTTAGCTAGAGGGGTGTTCAAAACAATGTTATAGCATGGTAGATCCAAACCAAGCTTTGGATCACAGGGAGGGGAGGTTTGGTTCTGTGATTTGTTTATTTACTTTTTAAAATTATTATGGAAGTATGTCTTCTCTTTGGTTCTCATCAGAGCTCTTCCTGAAAGTGGTATTTGAGTGGAAACAGTGGGTTCTGTTGGTAATCATGGGAAACCCTCGTCTGAGGGAAGGAAAGTGAGACAGAGAAGTGAAGGGAGCCGATAAAGGGTAGGTTGCCACTGCAAATTATCCCTCCTATGGACTAGGGAGCTGGGATATTTTCACAACTCCCACCAGTCTGTGGTTAGGGGCTGTCAGGGACGGGGGATTTAACTCCCTGGCACTTCCAGCCTGCCCTGGGTACAACGCCTAGATGAGGAGAAACAGGTACTGGCTTCACTCCAACAGCATCAGCCAAGCAGAGTGGGCAAAGCCTCAGCAGTGTCTGCTACCAGGTGGTTCGTTGTTTTTGAGATTGTATAAAAACCTTTTCATTTTTGAAGAATATTAATTCTTCATCATTTTCATGGCAACTAATTTTCTTAATTTCTATTTCTTTTTTATTTTTATGGAACTTTTCATTGTACAATTTGAAAATAATGTGATCTTCTTTCATTTTCTCTATTGCTTTCATACTTAAATGTCTTTTCCTATTAAATATTTTAATATTTACTTAAATATTAAATATTCACCAATATTTAAATTTTCTTTTTTTCTTTTTTTTTATTTTATTATGTTATGTCAGTCACGACACAATACATCATTAGTTTTTGATGTGGTGATCCACGATCCATTGTTTTCGTATAACACCCAGTGCTCCATGCAGTACGTGCCCTCCTTAATACCCATCACCGGGCTAACCAATCCCACCACCCCCCTCCCCCCTAAAACCCTCAGTTTGTTTCCCAGAGTCCATCGTCTCTCATGGTTCATCTCTCCCTCCGATCCCCCCCCTCATTTTTCCCTTCCTTCTCCTAGTGTCCTCCACGCTATCCCTTATGTTCCACAAATAAGTGAAACCATATGATAAGTGACTTTCTCTGCTTGACTTATTTCACTTAGCATAATCTCCTCCAGTCCCATCCATGTTGATGTAAAAGTTGGGTATTCATCCTTTCTGATGGCTGAGTAATATTCCATTGTATATATGGACCAGACCTTCTTTATCCATTCGTCTGTTGAAGGGCATCTCGGCTCTTTCCACAGTTTGGCTATTATGGACATTGCTGCTATGAACATTGGGGTGCCTATGGCCCTTCTTTTCACTACATCTGTGTCTTTGGGGTAAATACCCAGAAGTGCAATTGCTGGGTCATAGGGTAGCTCTATTTTTAATTTTCTGAGGCACCTCCACGCCGTTTTCCAAAGTGGCTGTACCAGCTTGCATTCCCACAACAGTGTAAGAGGGTTCCCCTTTCTCCACAACCTCTCCAACATTTGTTGTTTCTTGCCTTGCCAATTTTTGCCATTCTAACTGGTGTAAGGTGGTATCTCAATGTGGTTTTGATTTGAATTTCCCCGATGGCTAAGGATAATGAACATTTTTTCAGGTGTCTGTTAGCCATTTGCATGTCTTCTTTGGAGAAGTGTCTGTTCGTGTCTTCTGCTCAATTTTTGACTTGATTATTTGTTTTTTGGGTGTTGAATTTGAGAAGTTCTTTATAGATCTTGGATACCAGGCCTTTATCTGTATAATTTTTGGAATTATGTGAAGAAAAGTTTGAAAACAGAGATGGAAACACAGGATTTGGGGAAGTCTGTGACACAACACTTTGGTCTGGCAAAGAGTTTTATTTAATTGCACCATTGTGTAACCAAATGTAGTCAATCCCTCCCCACTTTTCAGTGGTCAGCTCCTGTTGGTTTTCTATTGCTATACAAGAAATTACTACAAACTTAGCAACTTAAAACAGCACTCTTGAGGTTCTGTAGGTCAGAGGTCTGACATGGTGAGACTGGGTTCTCTGCTCAGGGTGTCACAGGCTGAAATCAAGGGTCAACTGGGGCTGAATGTTCCTCTGGAAATTCCTAAGAGACATCTGCTTCCCAGCCCATTCAGGTTGTTGGTGGAATCCGGTCCTTCTTTTAGTAGAACAGTCTCACATTTCCTTGCTTGCTGCCAGTCAGGGTCTCCTTCAGCTGGAGACAACTCACACTTCTTGCCAGCCCTATCTTCAAGCCAGTGGTAGTGCATCAAACCCCCTCATGCTTTAACTTTTTCTGACTTTCTCTTCTGTTACCAGCCAGAGAAAATTGCCTGTTTTTGAGGGCTCTCATAGCTCCTAAGGGAGAAGCCCACCTGCACAACATCCCTAGTAAACTCACCTAGGTAATCTCCTAGAGCCATCACCATAAGCTGCAGGAACTAGGATGGGACACAGTTACTTCCAGTGGATAGTTAGAGAGTGTTGGGTCTATCTTGCTCCCCCCGGGAGGTCCTTTTCGAAGTTTATTGTCATCTACACAACAGTCAGGTGTTCTGCTACTAGCCTGCTCATCTTAGTGCCCCAGTGGCCCTCTCCTACTTTGCACTTGGCTGCCCCTCAGAACTCCTGCCCACAAAGCCTGGCTCCCAAGTCCACAAAAGCAGGTTAAATGCGAGCAAAGGCCACACTTTTCTGGACTCCCATGTTCCTTCAGTCTTCCCAAGCACCATCCAAATTTCCATGGGGATGTCAGAATTTACTGAAGAAAGATTTCACTTAAGGATGAGGACCAGTAAGAAGGGACTGCCTCGCAGTATAGGATTTTCAAATACAGGTCTGGACTAGGGTGAGACAAAGGAGGTCCTGAGGTTGCAGAATTGAAGACCCACACTCTCAGATCGGCGTGCCAATTCTGCACTTGCACAGACCTGAGTGTCTTTTGAAACCTTACACCCTTGGCATGTCACCCTCAAGGACACAGTTACTCTAGCTTATCCAACGCAGGACCTTAGTCCCAGCCCAGTTCAAATCCATAACACAAGATACATGGCATGACCAAGGAAACTGAATACATTAAAATATTATTAAAGTAACAAAAGGAATACAAAATATGTGTTATTGTAAGAGATGTCCTTTATTATGAAATAAAAATATCAATAAAATGTCTTCTAGTGAACCCAATAATTTTCAAATAGTTATGAACCTGAACAACATTTCAAAATATCCACAAAAATTTTATGTAATTTGAAAATATGTGTGATTTCTATTAGTGGCAAATGTTCAGAAACACTGCTCATTTTACTGTATGTGGGGAGGGGCTTGTCTTTACAGTAGAAGGAAATGCTAACTTCTAATTAAAGATTAGTCATGAGAAAGGGATGATATTTTTCACCCGAGTTCACAGATCCCTTAAATTCTATCTAGTGATGCCAGTTCAGAACTGCTATCCCAAACTCAAACTCAACATTCTGAATATTTAGAGTGGTTGAGCAGGGGGAGAAAAGGAGGAAAAAGAAATCATGCGTCCCCATGAAAGAACAGATTTCAATTCAATTTGTAGAGGTTTCCTGAATACCTACTATGTGCAGGACATCTGTCAAGAAACATGGTCAAGGAAAACACTTAAAAAAAAATTAAACTCCAAACAATTTTCTACCCATTCATATTGTGGGCTTCACAACAGGATTTCAACTACTCCCAGAAGGAGCCCAGTTTCAATTATTTAGATTTATGTTTGATCTAGTTTCCCTAACCTACTTTCAGTGGGCCTGGGGTTGTAAGGAAGGGAGAGATGCAAAAGATGAGATCTATCTATAGGGCACTTTTGCGATAATTCAAAACACATAACCAATTCATCAAAGATTAGCAAAATGCAAGATTCCTAAGCGGTAGTAAATATTTAAAACTCTGATGGAAATGAAATTCAAAGCAGGAATTAAGTCGTCTAATCCTTTCACCTGCTCTGATGCGATGGGAAGGCTTAATAAGAGAAACCCTTGGATATTTGCTGATGGTGCACTTGTGCATTTCCCTTCCATTACTGAACACATGGAGAGAGTAATTTTTCAAATTGACATTCACTTTTGAAAATGCTTTAATGTGTTAAAATAAATCCAATAAACGTAAAGAACCCATTATTTTAAGGGAGATGAACAGCAATAAGCTGATTCATGCCATGACAATAATTTTATCTTAGCAAATGTCTTCTGCATATCACCTGCAAAGCTTTTGCTAAAAATAAACTTTTGAGGAACTAACCCAAACTGCCTTTTTTTCAACATGTAGAAATCTTCAAAATACTAGAACTAAAAAGGGAACTTGACCAGAGTACTGGTCACTATGTTCTTTTGCAAGTTATGTTGCCATTAATTTAACAAATTGTTTCACAATTCATAGAAATAAGACACAGGTTGGATGCATTCAGCAGAACATGGCAATTCCGGATTAATAACTCACTAATGGGGCTCATCTTTTGTGTCTTCATTATCAGGAAGACAGTAAGATGCTGACCCTCCAGCCCTAATTCCAACACTGACCACCAGGATGCATCGCAACCATGGTGCCAGGCAGTAGTGCTGGCAGGGTCAGAAGAACTAAATCCCACTCTTCCTTTTACCAGCTGAATGATCTTCAGTGAGGGCCTTATCCTCACTAAAGTCTCTATGCATCTGCAAAGTGGAGCTAATAGCCTCACTTCAAGGGCTATCCAATGAGTATCAAATGAAATAACCTATTTAAAAGGACTAATAAACCTTACATTGTAACTTTTTTAAGATTTTAATTATTTATTTGACAGAGAGAGAGAGAGAGAGAGAGAGTGCTCAAGCTGGGGGAGCAGCAGGCAGAGGGAGAGGGAGAAGCAGGCTCCCTGCCAAGCAAGGAGCCAGATGCTGGACTCAATCCCAGGACCCTGGCATCATGACCTGAGCTGAAGGCAGATGCTTAGCTGACTGAGCCACCCAGGCACCCCTTTACATTTTAAAATTAAGAGGCTGATTGGCATTTACCAAGTTATTTCACCACTGGTTTCATTTTTTCTCCCCAACTTTTCAAATAAGTGGTTCAGGGAAAACAAAATCTAAAAGCTTAGAAAGGACGGACATTTCTCAAGTATTGTATATTATACCTAAAGACATCTTTCAAGTAAGGTATATTATATATTTATAGAGCTCTGTATACATACTTCCAAAGACAAAGAAACTCATTTCAAAAGAAGTGAGACAGTAGGCTAATGACAAAGTGTTTGCTCATCCAGGTAAGAGTCCTAAAGCTCAAGAGTGATTGTACTTATGGCCCATTGAAACAATCCAGCTATAAACACATGTATCTGGTGAAGAACTGGTGTCCAACATAAATAAAGAACTCCTAGAACTCAGTAATACGAAGACACACACCAAATTTAAAATGGACAAGAGATTCAAACCAACTCATCACCAAAGAAGATATAACAAACCAAAAGTAAGCACAAGAAAAAATACTCCATATCATTAGTCTCAGGCACATGAAAAAAAAATACATGAACTAATACTACACACTCATATAAATGGCTAAAATTCAAATTCACTGACAACACCAAACTCTGGCAAGAAAATGAAGCCACCAGAACTCTCATACATTGCAGGAAAGGACATGAAATCATAGCCTTTCCACAACTTGCCTTACAACTTGCAACGAGAATTTCCAAAACTTGAAACAACCCAGGTATCATCAATAAAAATGGGGAAAAATGTGAGATAATCATGTAATAAGAAAGAGAAACAAACTACTGATACATACAACAACAGGATAAAACCTTCATGCTGAGTGAAAGAAGCTTTAACGAAAAAGCATACATATTCTACAATTCCATTCATATGATGGCCTGAAACTAATCTATGGTAAAAAAGTAATCAGAACAGTAGTTTTTGGCAGGCACAAGGCAGAGATTTACAGGCAAGAGGCATGAGGAAGCTTTCTGAGGTGATGACGGTGTACGAATCACACAGATGAATGCATTTGTCAAAACTCAACAAATGTACACTTAAAATTTGTGCATTTCATTGCGTCTAAATTTTACATCAAAATTAAAAACTCAAAATAATATGAACTGTCATTAACATATGCACACTGAAATATTTAAGGAAAATCAGACTATCTGTAACTTATAAAATGCATCAAAGATAAGATAGATTGGTAGATGGCTAGACAGATGGATAAAGAGGAGATGAAACAAGGATCGTAAAAGGTAGAGTCTGGAAGGTTACTATATCAGTGCTCACTGTGATTTGCTTTCTAAATTTTGGTATCTATATATTTGAAATTTCTCATGATAAAACTTTGGGGGGAAAAAAAGTAAAACACACACAGCTCTGCTATCATTTGTGAATACTCTCCTAAGAAACCCAAAGTCCTTATTTGCAGGATGTGGTATATCTTCTACCTCTATAGCCTGAAACAAAGCCAGACACCAACAAAACAGCAGGGAGGAGTGCCTCTTACATTTAATTATGACCCACTTTAATATCTCGACTGCCCATTAATTGAATATTCTTGCTTGGAGAAGTCATGGAAATGGCACTTCACCAGGAGCCATGATAATATTTCACTTAAAATGAAAGCTGAGATAACTATCCGATGCTTCTTAGGATCAAGTGTAAAGTAGAGTGATGTTGATTGAGCAAGACTGAGCCTTCCATCATGGGGTTATGATTGCTCCTAGAGAGTGCAACTCCTCGTGACTCTATACAGCATATTATGTGTCCAACAGTGAAAGGTAACAAAAGCTACAACAATCCTAGACAAGACAGCTCACCAGTGAACAGAGGTGCAAGTGTGGGTGAACCCTGGGCTTGGAGCCTTGGTCAAGGTAAAAAAAAAAAAAAATAGGGAATGAATAGAGAGGAAGGAAGTTGAAGGCATACCCTCTGATCTTATAATCACTTGCAGAAATGATGTCATACACTCCCACTACATTTTAGCTTTCTTTTCCAGCCTTCCTCTGGACATTCAGCACAACAGTTCATAATGACAGCCAGTGGGCTGATTCCAACAGAAGATGGCCCACAGTGTCTGGTTTCATTTCAAAATTTTAATTTAAAAGTCTTTCACTAGAACACCCACTCTCCTGTTCAAATAGGCTGCATTTCTCACATTTGTCTTACACCTGTCCAGATTTACGCACTTATATTACCTGTGTAGCCTCCATACAAAATTGAATTTACTGTCGCTTCTTTGAGAAATATTTCCTCACATTTTTCCCTTATTTTTTTCTTCCTCGTTTCACAATAACAGTTGATCCAATTGTTGTCAGCTTAAAATTATGTTTTGTTGTTCAGTTTATTGGTGGGTTTAGATATACTGTCCACATCAAGCGTGGCAGAACCTACACATTGTGAGCACTATGGGCAACTTAGGGTACTTCTGCGATGTCTCCTCCAGCAGCAGCGGTGGAGGGTGTTATGTGGCTGACATTCTGTCAGAGCAGAAAAAGTGTGTTGGTGATTGAACACATGATTCTTGGAATATGCAGAGGCTGGGTGGGTATTTTTGTGTCTTAATAAACAGGATTACCCCCCTAAAGGCAAGACATGAGGTTACTTGTCCCTAGGCTAAATTTTTAGCCCCCAAACATGCTCGATACTTGTATTTAATCTTGGATGGTGATAAATCAATCCAATCCTATTATATTTTCCTTGGGAAATATAAATAAGTAACCGGGAAAAGGTAGATCTTTGGAGCTCAGATTTATCTTTAAAACTGCTGGGCTTTCCTCTAAGAAGCTTGCTGCATATCCCAGTCTTAGAAAAATTGGGACCAAGAGTGACTCCTTGACTATTGAGACAAATGTCCCTGCCCCCTTAATATGTCCAGGCACTAAAATGCCACCAGCAAAGATAATCTACATATGGCTTTTCTTTCATGCTTGAACAAGATTCCATAAATAGGTAGCTCAAGAGCCCATATATGTGTATTAGTTTAGTATTATGTCAGAAATTGTGACACGATATCCCAGGAGCTAGCCAAGTGCCTGGCAAATTATAGGTGCCCCTGAAGTCAGCAAATATTTATGAAAGGCTCTGGCAAGGCCCTGGCCTGGGTTCTGGAGACACCAGTACTCTCATGCTTTCCATTTAGGTCCCATTTCAATGTTATCCAGGACTTTCTACTCTACTTTATAAAAGTCTCAAAACCCCCAGGGATAAATAATTAGAATTAAGGAACAACATACTTTTATAAGAGAAATAGTCAAGCACATGGAGATCATTCACTCCAACCTCCTGAGTTTATAGATGGCAATTACCCTTTAAAGGCAAATTTGCCCAGAACAGGTATTTTATAACTTTAAGAAAGCTAAGTCACCAATTCTGTCAGAATGAAAACATTTTTCAGACATAGAGAGTAACTCACATGTTTCTTCAATTTAGACAGTCAGAGGGGAGGAGATTGGGATCTGTTATAGAAAAATTCTTCATAAATGTTTTCCTAAAATCTACTATAATGTGAGCAGGGCGTTGCCTTGCTTATTACCAAGCCAGGAAAAGGTTGCTGCTTAACAATTCAATTCAAAATAATTAGCCTCCAAGAGGCTCTGATTTAGAAATGCTGTTCCATAACTCCCATTAACTTTAATTGAGTTTACAGCTCATGTAAGGAAAAGGGAAAAAATAGTACCACCTTTTAAATTTAAATTTAGAGTGAATTTAAGAATTATAGCCTCTTGTTGACCCACTTCTTCTGCAATTGTCCCCACAATTTGTTTATGACCATTTTCACATCATTAACTTTTATAATTTTATTATTTATTTATTTTTTTTTTTTTTTTTACCACAGCATGTTTATCCTTTCAGGGTTCCTTGTCGGTAGACTTCTAAAATTATCTTTAAATGGCTAATTAGTTCCCAGTTGCCCTATTTCATCCTAAGTCAATCTTTGCCATTACCGTTATGTCACTGTTCCTTCCAGTTCTTTTTCCTCCTAGAGTCTCATCGTTGGTGCTCCCACTTCCTGATTTTTTCCCAAATGAGACCTTTGCTGCATATTAATATGTGAGTACAATTTTGAGTACAATTATCTATTGCCTCATTCTAGCTTTTTCCAAAGAGAGACTTGCTTTTTTTTTCACATAAAATATACACTGTATTTCAGAGGTACAGGTCTGTGATTCAACAGTCTTACACAACTCACAGCGCTCACCATCGCACATACCTCTGAAACAAATAATACATTATACGTTTAAAAAAAAAAAGAAGATAGTAGGAAGGGAAAAATGAAGGGGTGGAAATCGGAGGGGGAGACGAACCATGAGAGACTATGGACCCTGAGAAACAAACTGAGGGTTCTGGGGGGGTGGGAGGATGGGTTAACCGGTGATGGGTATTAAAGAGGGCACGTTCTGCGTGGAGCACTGGGTGTTATACGCAAACAATGAATCATGGAACACTACATCAAAACCTAATGATGTAATGTATAGTGATTAACATAACCTAATAAAATTTTAAAAATACACTGTATTAAGTACCACAGAAGAAAATCTAAATTGAAATCTGGACCTTAACTTGGGGGAATTATCAGGTAAAACAATTCTGGGAAGACGAGATGCTAATATAAGATGGAGGCCAAACAAGTGGGTGGGTTGAGGAGAGGGCCTACTGTCACTTTTCATAATACACACTCTCTCTATACCCAAATCCTGTAGTCCTCTTGTGTTCTCCACATTTCCCGTCAATGTTAAAACCTCCACTTCCTTAAAATCATAAAAAAACGTCTAGCACATAGAAAAGTATAGAAAACAAAATCTCTTCCATTGCCAGTTTATCCAATTTTAACATTTTCCCATTACTACTTGTATTCATCTTCTATTACTGGATTACAAATTACCACAAACCCAGTGGCTGAAGACAGCAGAAATATATTATCTCACAGCTTCTATAGGATAGAAGGTGCAGTGTGACTAGGTTCTCTGCTCAGGTATCTCAGGGCTGAAAGCAAGGTGAGGACTAGGCTGAGTCTTCATCTACACAATCTAGGCAAAATAAAAATCTATTTCCAATCTCATTCTTATTCTTGGAAGGCTTCTGGGACTTGAGGTCCCCATTATTGCTGTCTGTCAGCCAGGAGCTGCTCTTAGCTTCTAGAGGCTGTTGCATTCATTGCCAGGGGGCCCCTCCTCTTTGAACCGGCAATGGCACATTGCACCTTGTACTTTCAATCTCTGACTTCCTCTATCTCTGACCTCTAGGCCCATATTTAAAGGGCTCATGTGATTAACTCAGCCCCCACCCCCACCAGTCATTTCCCTTTTTAAAAGTCAACCTGTGCCGTTTAAGCTAATCTAATCATGGGCATAAAATCCATCATATTCGTAGTCTTGAAGATTATGCAGAACATTAATAGGTGTCAGGGGTCATGGGGATCATCTTAGAATTCTGCCTACCACATGACTCCAGCAATTTCTCATTGGGTCCCAACCTTGGGAGCTTCCTAGATGGAATCTGATACTGGCTCCTGTATACTGAGGGTAGGGAGAGACTGAAGAAAGAGGCAATGCACTCCAGATTGGTAGGTGGCAGTCAACAAGCATTATTACTGATGAGGCTTGTCTTGGGCACCATATGACAAGTAGATTTCCTCACCCACCTGCCAGAATCTTAGAAGTTATGTGGGGGCCTTAACTGTGTTCAGTCACGTATACCATCCAAATGGCCTCAACAACATCTTACTCTGTCGAGGTTATAACTTTGGAAATGGCTATAACTGTGGCAATGGTGGACAGAAAGTACATTTCAAGGACAGGGCAGGAAGTGAGGAGCCTCCAATTGCCCAGGTCCACCTTGCAGTTCAGCCAGTGGTTATGTCCTCTTGATGACCTCCTTCAACATTTCTTAATTAATATACTATAAACCTACAATAGCATACTACAAAATGGTTAAAACAGTGAAGTTCCTTATGGATCAACATAGATAAATCACCAAAAAAAAATAAATTAAGTGGAAAAAGCAAGTTCAAGAAAATATGAACAGAACACCACCATTCATGTAAATTTTATAAATTTTATAAACCATGCATGAACAATAAATGAACAAGTTGAGGATATTGGTTAAGTCTGGGGAAGAGAGAAAGAGGTAGCAAGGGCTGATTGCACTTGGTATTTAAGAGCTGCTGAATGCAGTTTCTCTGTCACACTTTCCAGTACAGTGTCCAGAGCTCCCATTGGTTGTTGAATCCAAGTGAGCCCTGCTCTCATAGCATTCTTTTCTATGACCACAACTTCTAGAAGGAAGTTGCCAGACTAACTCAGGATGTGCAAGACACAGGAAGCCCAGTTATGTCGGACCCCAATTATCCCACCCTTGGGTAGAGGGCTTTCCAGCAAACCCCTCCATTGATGTGCTTTCTATTTCATTTCATTTTTATTTAGCAATCTAAATGGGTCGAGGTTGATACTGTCTTTTTCAGATAGATCTCATCCAGTTTCCTCCTGGATTTGCTGTCACCTCCTTACTAATGAAGCAGAAGCTTCACTCTCTTGAGAACCTCATCGTCTCATTGTGGCTCATTTAAAGGAGAGTCTCCCTCCTCTCTTACTGCCTTTTATTCAAGAGATAGTTTTGAGCCTCTATTATCTGCCAAAATATCAACCATTCTTCTCTTTTTTTAATTTATTATTTTTCTTTATTCTGTTTTTTTTTCACACTATTAGTTAGTTGGTACTTTTACCCTTGTCCCAGACGATTCAAGAACACTAGAATATTTTATTTTATTTAAAGATTTATTTTTTTATTTGAGAGAGAGAGAGAGTGTGTGTGTGTGTGTGTGCGCGCGCACATGCGTGTGGGTGGGGAGGGGCAGAGGAAGACAGAGAGAGAGAGAAAGAATCCTCAAGCAGACTCCCTGCTGAGCACAGAGCCCAAAAAGGGGCTCCATCTCACAACCCTGAGATCATGACCTGAGCTGAAATCAAGAGTCACTGGCTTAACCAACTGAACTCCCCAGGTGGCCCTAGAACATTTTAAATGTCTCTTTTAGCACTTCCTCCTCATATGCCTCGGTTGTCATCTATTCAAATTCTCTATATTTGAAACCTAGAAGACATTACTATTATTATTTATAAAGTCAAAATTCATTTAGACTTATCCACATATTTAGCATTTTGCTTGTTCTTCACTTCATGCATAGTATGACGTCCTAGTATACAAAAAAGAAAAGAAAAAGTCTTTATGTTTGCCCTCATGTTTGAATGTTAATTTGGCTGAATATAGACCAAATTTTATTTTCCTTCAGAAACTGAAGACATTATTTTATTGTCCTTTAGCAATCACTATTACAAACTAGAGATCTAATGGTAATCTGATTTTTCTCTTTTCTTTGAATGATTTGGGATCTTTGCTTTATTTCAAGGTCTAAGATGTGTAAGGTCTATTGACCTTTCTTTAAGGACTTGAGAATTCTACATTTTATATTTATTTATGGAGCATATGTAAAATCTATGTAAATAAATATGTTATATAGTAATAATGCTATGGAAAAAATAGAAATAAGAAATAGCGTATGCATGTTGGGTCATGGGTAAACTCTAGTGTTCTCTATTATTATTGCACCATTTTTACTGAAAAGAAAATATTTGTTTTTCCCTCTACTCTCATTTTTTAATTTGAACCTGGGTGCCATGTCTTACACTAACCCCACAAATATTTGTAGTTTTCACTCTGTACTACGTGGTAAGGAATAAAATAGTGAATAGATATACAGGGGCCCTAATCCTCTCCAAGCCTAAAATCTTGAAGGGAATACTGGCATAAATAGACAATCCCAAATCTCGTAAGTAGACATTCACAGAAAGATAATTGCATAGATGGGAAATCTGGATTCTTAAGGTATTCTCACCAGTGTCCCTTTTTACCCTTTTTCTCTTCGTCATGAAAATGGATTTGGTCTTCAGGTTTAGCCTTCTTGTAATGCATACTCCGAATGGTATCTTGATGTCTGAGCTACATGTAGTCTGAAATTCACTGAATTATTTTGTGTCCCCTTGTCGTTTGTCACATAGTGAAGTCTCAAAAAATAAAACAGAGCATTGCATTGATTATGATTTCCTAAGACAGTAACTCTAGCCTCATTTTACCTAATTATCATTGTTGTACTGCCATTTTTTTCCTGTTGAATAAAAATAATAACCATCTCACTATCACCGGCATGTTCTTTCAATGAAAGGAAAAGTAAACTTTGACAATGCTCATTAAATGCTTTTGGTAACTGAAAAGTAGAGCAATTCTGGGGACCAACGCCTTGGCCAGGAAAATCTGAATTATTTTGTATTTCCCTTGCCTTGCTCACAGTTATCCATTAAGACATATAGCACCACAAAAGTTTTGAATCATCATTTTACATCTGAAATAGGACACACAACTGCATACACATTTGCTATAACTAAATTATTCACTACTGCTCCTGGGTGCCTGGATGGGCAACTGGCATAGTGCAGGCACTTAATAAATTGATTGAATTAGTGACATATTTTTCAATGGTTGACTTGATTTCATATTTTTGAAGGTAAGACAAGTATCATTAAATATTTTTCCATCAAATAAATAATAGAAAATTATGTTTTCTAAATATTAGATAAGGTACTATATATGTATTATGTAGACAAGATAACATATGTATATATAATACATTGCTTGACATTTCATAGGTCCTCAGTAAATATTAGTTCTTTTTCTTTTTACCTACTTGGAAATATTTAATATGTCAAGAACATAAGTTCTCTCACTTTACATTTTACTCCATTTTCCTTTAATTAAAATGATTTCTTTTCCTCTATAGATTACAGTTTTCCTATTTTCTTTTATTTTTAAATCCCTTACATGCTTTCCAAAGCTAAGTCATCAAACTATAATAACCCATTTGCAAAACGGGGTAATTAACTTGGTTTATGTTTTCAAAATGATTTCTGGTATTCATGTCAATTTGCTTGTCTTATTCAAATTGAATTCAGCTTTTATTCGCAAAATGGCTATATAGAGGATTAGATTAAAGTTTCAGTTACTAGTAGTGGTAGAGGTAGCCAAAACAGCCATGATTACAGAACACAGTAAAATTAAAAAGACATCATTTTGTGATTGAAGAGTGTTGTGTTGTTATTGGTAACTTCCACTTACAATTAGGGAAAAAAATCATTTTATTCAAGTACACTCAGCAGGAATATCTGACCTAACACTGAGGATTTTTACATTGTGCAAAAAAATCATGGCATTTATGGGAAATCTTGTTTCTCTGTGCACTCATACAACTGATCAATCTAATAAGCAATGGGAATAATAATCAAATCGGAAGAAACGTACCTCTTGGTTACAATGTGATGCTTCTGTTATATTTATTCCAAGGCATCATCATCATCATTCATGTTCTTTCCTTCTGATATTCAGCATTTCCATTTTAAGATCCCATTCAGCCACTAATACTCCATTATGAAGAGTCCTATTGGCTAAAATTGGTATTTATATAGGCAATAAGCTTAGCAGCATATTTTCTAAGTGATGATCAAATTTAGTCTGTTTGAATGATACCCTCTGATGGCTCTATTCTCCCTATTTTGCTGTGGATTCTTCCTATTATACATGATTACATCGGCAAGCAAATGCAAACACATTTCCAAGTCTCTTAATAACTGTACTTATTAATGAGGATTGTTGCTATGGTCCCTCTCACAAACTTAGGCATATTTATTGTCATGCACCTTAACTCAGTATCCTTTTTATCATTTCTTTTACTTGTGAAGAAATCGTTAGTTACCTGATATAAAAAACAGTGACCTGCTTTCAGTGTTATGTTTCAAGAACAACAAATCGATTGCTTCAAATAAACTCCTGCCTATTACCAGAATGTGATTGGAGAGATGAAGACAAAAAAGAAGAATAGACAACACAAGGGCTCATGAGGCATCTTTATCCATGGTTCACAGCTTACCTACCCTGGGTATCCATCATGGCATGGGGGAAGAGTGATTTGAGATACATCTCACATGTGATTTTCTACAAGGTTGGAAGTGGTAAAAGGGTATCTATGAAAAAAAAAACAACAGGGAATTAACAGGGAAGTTTTCACCTGGAAAAAAAAAACAGAAGTGAAATTCAACTATACTGTCTTAATAAGCAACTACTAATCATCTAGTCATATTTTTAGTAGGTTGATACTAAAGCATTATAGGTCATTCGTGTGATAGATATTTTCTAACAACTATTATATCTAGGAATTGCATAAACACTAGAGATAAAATTATGAATAACCACCACTACAACCACAATACTAATTAACAACAACAATATAATGTCATATATTAGACCCTTCATAATTGTCAAATACTCTTCCACAACCTTTCCTTGACTCTCAGAACTTCTCAATCATCTAGAGCTAGTTGCATCTTACAAAAGAGGGAAAAAGGTTTTAGCTGTATGATCCCATCTTTTCCTCAGTTTGCTCATCTTTGAAATGGGAATAATAATAAAAATATTACCAAATTTATTGGACTGTCCCAATGATTAAATAAACAAATAAATAACGAAAGTGCTTAGAACAGTGCCCAGCATAAAGTAAGCACTATGTTAGGGTTTAAGTGTTATGATGCTGTCATATAAAGTGAACAGGTCATAGAATCAAATATAAACATACATTAATACTATACATTGTTTTCCTTGCACACAGTCATAGCAAAAAGCTTATGCCCTAAATTGTTAATATTAGTAATCTCCAGATGGGGAGGTGAGGATAGAGTACAAGTTACAGCCAATTTCTTCTTAATGTGTTTGCACTTAATACTTAATGTATTTTCCACTTTTTATAAAATTAGCATGAGCTCTTTTACTAAGAAAAATGGAAATTTTAGGGGTGCCTGCGTGGCTCAGTTGGTTAAGTGTCTGCCTTCAGCTCAGACCCTGATCCCAGGGTCCTAGGATCCAGCCCCATATTGAGTTCCCTGCTCAGCATACAGAAGTGTGCTTCTCCCTCTCCCTCTGCCCCTCCCTCCTTCCTCTGCCTCTCCTGTTCTTGTGCTCTCACTCTGAAATAAATAAATAAAGTCTTTAAAAAAATGGAAATTTTTAATAAAATAAACTGAAATTAACAGCAATTTACTTTTTTTTCTTTAAGTTCTTATTTAGATTCCAGTTAATTAATATACAGTGTAATATCAGTTTCAGGTGTACAATTTAGTGATTCAACACTTCATCACCCTGTGCTCATCATAACAAGTGCACTTCTTAATCCCCATCACCTATTTTACCATCATCCCACCCACCTCCCCTCTGGTAACAATCAGTTTGTTCTCTATAGTTAAGAGTCTGTTTCCCGAAACTGAGGGTGGAGTGGTGGGGGGGTGGGAGGGATGGGGTGGCTGGGTGACAGACATTGGGGAGGGTATGTGCTATGGTGAGCGCTGTGAATTGTGCAAGACTGTTGAATCACAGTTCTGTACCTCTGAAACAAATACAATATATGTTAAGAAAAATAAAAAAAGAAGAAGAAGATAGCAGGAAGGGAAGAATGAAGGGGAGTAAATCGGAGGGGGAGATGAACCATGAGAGACATGGACTCTGGAAAACAAACTGAGGGTTCTAGCGGGGAGAGGGTGGGGGGATGGGTTAGCCTGCTGATGGGTATTAAAGAGGGCACGTTCTGCGTGGAGCACTGAGTGTTAGGCACAAACAATGAATCATGGAACACTACATCAAAAACTAATGATGTAATGTATGGTGATTAACATAACAATAAAACAATAAATAAATAAATAAAAGGAAAAAATATATTAAAAAAAAAGAGTCTGTTTCCTGGTTTGCCTCTCTCTTTTTTCCCCATGATTGCTTTGTTTTTTAATTCCACATATGAGTGAAATCATGTGGTATTTGTCTTTCTCTGACTGACTTGTATTTCACTTAGCATAATAGTTTCCAGCTCCACCCATGTTGTTGCAAATGGCAAGATTTCATTCTTTTTGATGACTGAAGAATATTCCATACACACACACACACACACACACACACTCACAAACCACATCTTCTTTATCCATTCATTAGTTGATGGACATTTGGGCTCTTTCCATAATTTGGCTATTGTTGATAATGCTGCTATAAACATCGGGGTGCATGTATCCTTTCAAATTAGTATTTCTGTATTCTTTGAGTAAATACCTACTAGTGCAATTGCTGGATTATAAGGTGGTTCTATTTTTAACTTTTTGAGAAACCTCCATACTGTTTTCCAGAGGGGCTGCACCAGTTTGCATTCCCACCAACAGTGTAAGAATGTTCCTCTTTCTCCACATCCTCACCAATTATCTGTTGTTTCCTGTGTTGTTAATTTTAGCCAATCTGACTGATATGAGGTGATAGCTCATTCTAGTGTTGATTTGTATTTCCCTGATGATGAGAAATGTTAAGCATCTTTTCATGTATCTCTTGGCCATCTGCATGTCTTCTTTGGAAAAATGTCTATTCATGTCTTCACATTTTTTAACTGGATTATTTGTTTTCTGGGTGTTGAGTTTGATAAGTTCTTTACATATTTTGGATACTAACCCTTTATCAGATATGTTATTTGCAAATACCTTCTTACATTCCTAGAGGTTGCCTTTTAGTTTTGTTGATTGTTTACTTCACTATACAGAAGGTTTTATCTTGATGAAGTCCCAATAGTTTATTGTTGCTTTTGTTTTCCTTGCCTCAGAAGACCTATCTAGAAAGAAGTTGCTACAGCCAATGTCAAAATTACCGCCTATGTTCTCCTCTAGGGTTTTGATGGCTTCCTGTCTTATATTTAGGTCTTTAATCCATTTTGAATTTATTTTTTGTATGGTGTAAGGTGGTCCAATTTCATTCTTCTGCATGTTGCTGTCCAGTTTTCCCAACACCATTTGTTGAAGAGACCATATTTTTCCCATTGAATATTTTTTCCTGTTTTGTCAAAGATTAATTGACCGTATAGTTGTGGGTCCACTTTTAGGTTTTCTATTCTGTTCTATTGATCTATGTGTCTGTTTTTGCACCAGTGCTGTACTGTCTTGTTCACTACAGCTTTGTAATATAACTTAAAGTCTGGAATTGTGATGCTTCCAGTTTTACTTTTCTTCTTCAAGGTTGCTTGGCTATTTGGGGTCTTTTGTGGTTCCATACAAATTTAGGACTGTTTGTTCTAGCTTTGTGGAAAATGCTATTGGTATTTTGACAGGGATTGCATTAAATATGTAGGTTGTTTTGGATAGTGTAGACATTTTAACAATATTTGTTCTTCCAATCCATGAGCATGGAATGTCTTTCCATTTCTTTTTTTTTGTTTTCTTTCTTTCTTTCATCAGTGTTTTATGGTTTTCAGAGTACAGATCTTTTACCTCTTTGGTTAGGTTTATTCTTAACAGTCAACAAAACAAAGAGGCAACCCACAGAATGGGAGAAGTTATTTACAAATGACACTACAGATAAACAGCTGCTATCCAAGATCTATAAAGAACTTCTCAAACTCAACACCCAAAAAAAACCAAATAATCAAATCAAAAAACGGGCAGAGGACATGAACAGACACTTCTCCAAAGAAGACATGCAAATGGTTAACAGACGCATGAAAAAATATTCATCATCATTAGCCATCAGGGAAATTCAAATCAAAACCACATTGAGATACCACCTTACACCAGTTAGAATGGCAAAAATTGGCAAGGCAAGAAACAACAAATGTTGGAGAGGTTGTGGAGAAAGGGGAACCCTCTTACACTGTTGGTGGGAATGTAAGCTGGTACAGCCACTTTGGAAAACAGTGTGGAGGTGCCTCAAAAAATTAAAAATAGAGCTACCCTATGACCCAGTAATTGCATTACTGGGTATTTACCCCAAAGACACAGATGTAGTGAAAAGAAGGGCCACATGCACCCCAATGTTCACAGCAACAATGTCCGCAATAGCCAAACTGTGGAAAGAGCTGAGATGCCCCTGAACAGATGAATGGATAAAGAAGATGTGGTCCATATATACAATGGAATATTACTTAGCCATCAGAAAGGATGAATACCCAACTTTTGCATCAACATGGATGGGACTGGAGGAGATTATGCAAAGTGAAATAAGTCAAGCAGAGAAAGTCACTTATCATATGGTTTCACTTATTTGTGGAACATAAGGAATAACATGGAGGACACTAGGAGAAGGAAGGGAAAAATGAAGGGGGGAAAGTCGGAGGGGGAGATGAACCATGAAAGACTATGAACTCTAAGAAACAAACTGAGGGTTTTAGAGGGGAGGGTAGTGGAGAGATGGGTTAGCCCAGTAATGGGTATTAAGGAGGGCATGTACTGCATGGAGCACAGGGTGTTATATGAAAACAATGAATCGTGGATCACTACATCAAAAACTAATGATGTACTGTATGGTGACTAACATAACATAATAAAATAAAATTAAAAAAAAAGAAAAAAAGGCATCCAAATGGCAAGGAAGAAATAAAACTTTCACTATTTGCAGATGACATGATACTCTATATAGAACACACAAGAGACTCCACCAAAAAATTGCTAGAACTGATATATGAATTCAGTAAATTTGCAGGATGTGAAATCACTGTACAGAAATCTGTTGCATTTCTATATATCAATAGTGAAGTAGCAGAAAAAGAAATCAAGTAATTGATCCCATTCACAATTGCACCAAAAGCAATTTACTTTTTCTTTTAACCTGGAAATAAGCAAAGTTATTTTAAAAGACTATCCTGAGACATGAAGTAGGGTTTTTGTGGGGTTTTTTATGAAGCAGTTTTATAATAAGTTTCTTCAAATCATCTATTCTCCCATTTACCTGAGTTTATTTTTCTAACATAATATGTGAAAGGGTATTTTCCACATTATCAGATATATTGTTGAATGAAATAATATGCATTTCCAAAATAAAAGTTTTCCTTATGAAATTAATTTTGAAAAAAATATGCTCTTTATTACAAGTCATTTCCCCTTAGGTAATGCAAAGATGAAGCAAGTTCTATTATTTCATGCCGGCAAGATTAATATCTCAGCAATGATGGATATTCCAAGAATAACTGTAATAAACGAAAATGAAAAAGTGAGGTTGATAGCATCTTTAGTTCACCTCTGAAGTGCATGCCAAGGCAAGATGATTTCATATCGAAGGTATCTTCTTTACTGAATACATTGGAACACTCAGGAGACAAAGTTCAATAAATACATATTAACTGTTTGACCAAATGTAAGGATCAATTTTCTCAATCCATCTCACACTGCAAGGCACTGTTTCAGACTCTGTGGAATCTGATAACCCAGATTCCTCTTCCATAAACCTATATTCAATTTGGAGCAGTAGGATTCAAATATATAACAGATCAGTAAGTATGTGGTCACTTTCCAAGCAAAGGAAATGACTTAGAAAATTCATAAAAGTAGCCCGGTAATCTATCTGATACTAAAATAATTCCATGACACTGGGTGTAACTTCTTGTAAATGCATTATTCTTTTGTGTATGTTGTGCATATATGGCTATTATATTCTCCCATCCTCTTCCAAGAATTAGGATACCATTCTTTTATAAAATATATGAACTGTGGCTGGAGTAACTATGTTGAAAGTTAGTGAATGATCACTTACTTGAACCACTTCTCTTTTATAATGCTTCTTTGACACCTACTTTAATAGATTAATTTTGGGTACATAGGTTCAATTCTCTCAACCCAAAAAGATGGGACAGTATAAATTTTTCACATGAAATATTTTATTGGAGTTGGCAGTACATAATCTGGGCAGGCAGTTTAGAACATTTTTATTTGGCAATGCTCTCCAAATTTAATATAATATAGCACAGTTTGATTAGGAATTTAGAATGTAGGTGCAAGTTTACTCACAATAACTCACTTGACGCCCACTTTGGCTGTGTGGAATGAGTATTATCTTATTACCTCTAGTTTACATATGAGGAAAAGGTGGTTCTAGGAGATTACCAGACTTGCTCATGCTCTCAGATTGAGACACAAATTCAATTGTTAGGGATACAGTTATGATCACTGGGTAAGAAACTAAAAGATTACATTCACTGGCATAATAGGGACTTAATTTTTAAAAGAAAAAAAATTTAAGTCTCCAATTACCCTAAATGTGCTTTGAAGCACAGATAGTAATGCCAAAGCTACTAATTGTTGAGACATCATTGTTTTACAATTCCCCAAATTTTTCCTCAAACTAAGAGACTCTGACTACAGAGAACAAACTAAGGGTTTGTTGTTGGAGGGGAGGTGGATGGGGGATGGGCTAGATGGGTGATGGGTATCAAGGAAGGCACTTGTTGTGATGAGCACTAGGTGTTATATGTAAGTGATGAAACGCTAAATTCCACTCCTGAAATCAATATCACACTATAAGTTAACTAACTAGAATTTAAATAAAAATTAGAAAACAAAATAAAGCAAAACTAATTCTGTGTTGACTCTACCAAGAAATTCTGCAAATACAATGTCAGACCTTGGATTCTACAAATCTGATTATTTGGAAAGCATTAGAAAACTCCAGGAGCTAAAGAAATCTCTAAGTCAGAATGGTACACTTGATATACCCCTTTATGACAGAAAATTGTTTTCTTTTTTTTTAAACTTTTTATTTATTTATTCATGAGAGACAGAGAGAGAGAGAGAGAGAGAGAGAGGCAGAGGGAGAAGCAGGCTCCCAAGGAGCAGGGACCCCGATGCGGGACTCGATCCCAGGACCCTGGGATCATGACCTGAGCCGAAGGCAGACGCTTAACCATCTGAGCCACCCAGGCGCCCAGAAAATTGTTTTCAAATATTACTACAATACTGAGGCTTAGCTGTTGATCATCTTAAAATAAGTCACATACTGCAAAGATTCTGCCCTCATTATAAACAATAAACATCTAAGTATTGACCCTGATTATGAACAACATGTAAGTGCCTTATTCAGAGTGCTCTTGGAGTCTCTATGATGTCTTTTGATGTGCCCTTACATGCTTCAGTATCAACAGAATGGCTGCTATCACCCTAGAATCCATTAAATGGGCCATGTTGTTTCAAGGTTCATAAGCTTGTCATAAGCCCTCCCCTACCTGCACATTCTCCCCCCTGTTGCAATTAATAAACTCCTTATTCTTAAAACTCCAGTTCACTCTTATCTTCCTCAGAGCAAACCCTCCCCATTGTTGCCTGGATTACAGCTGCCCTTGTATATTTCTACACAACCCTATATTTTTTTTTCTTTATTCCTCATGATTTGATCCATTTATTTTTTTTTAATTTTATTTGTTTATTTGAGAGAAAGTGAGAGTATGAGAGAGGGGAAGGGCAGAGGAAGAAACAGACTCCCCACCGAGCAGGGAGCCCCAGGTGGGGCTCAATCCCAGGACCCAGAGATCATGACGTGAGCCGAAGGCAGATGCTTAACCAACTGAGCCACCCAGGTGCCTCACTTCATTCGTTTATTCATTCACTCATTCAGTATTTACCTGCATGTTTTCTCCATGCCAGTGGCTGTCCCAAACACAGAGGCTATGACAGAGAACAAAAAAAGAAGGTCGTTGCCCTCATAAAACTTATAGTTTTATAAACTATAAGTGTAGTAGAAGAAGACATCAAATATATAAGAAGAACTGGGCTAGGAGCAGTCCACTCAGAGTGGTCTTCAGACAAGAATGAACTTGGAATGGCTGAGGACCCAGAGAGCACCTGGATGGCTGAGGTTCAGTGAACAAGTGGGACATGGTATGAAATGGGTCTGGGGTACATTTAGTAGCTGGAATGTAAAAAGACCTATTGGATGTTTTAATTTCATTCTAAAATATGGGAAGACATTAATAGTTTTCAAGAGAGTTTTTGTTTAAAAAATATTATTGAAAGGGCTTTCCAGCTCAATTTTCCATAAGTCAAATGTATCAGAATCAATCAGCTACTTTTCCTTTCCTCTGTCCTTACTCCTCAGACCCCCTCCTGCTCCAGTTCCAACCTCAGTTTGGGGCCTTTAAGTTTAGTGTACATTTGTTACCCTCTTCACTCTCATATTGGAAACTGACTTTCTTCTTTCTTCTATTAAATATGGGTATCACATTTTTATTTTCAGAATCTGTTTCCCAGATTCCTTGGCTATGCTCTCTGTGGCACATTGTATAATTAGTCCACAGCTATTTATTCTTTCCCCACCCTCACCATACTTCATTGCAGGAAAATTGTGTTCCCCCACTCCACCAATCAGGGATGATTTTGGCCAGTGGAATGTGAGCAGACATTATACCAGGTCCAAGCAGAAGTCTGAAATGACCTTATGGTTTGGCACTCTTCGGTTCTAGAACATTTGTCTTGTATCACTTCTTTGCTTGTTTCCTCCACTCCCCTTTTCTGTTCTCCTCTTATTATTAGGATCCTTGATCTTCTGCATTGATTCTCTGGTTTTCTTAACTCTTATTTTTCTCAATCCATTGTCCTAGTTTGTTGTTGTTGTTGTTTTACTTTCCAAGAATCCACTTAGTTTGTATTGCTACCCTTTTATTGACTTTAAATCTTGGTATGAACAACTGGGTAGAATGTGATGTCATTTACTAAGATTCGTAGGACTGAATGAGGATATTTTTGTGAGGGGGAGTGGTAAGAGTTCTAGTTCCAGTATTAAATTTAGTTACTCTTAGAGAGTGTCATGGATGCAAGAGTCTGGACTCAGATTCAAGGCTTTGGTAAAAAATATTAATTTAATTTTCATGAGCATATACATGGCAGCTAAAGCCAAGGGGATGGACGAGATCACTGAAGGAGAGAATGTACCTGAAAAGAAATTCTACAACCACACCATTAGGAGCTCCAACAATTACAGCATGGGTGGAAGATAGGAGATAACCAGAAAATGAGAAGTTAGGAGCAAGCTAAAAGTGAGTGTTGCAGAGAACAAGAGATGAATAATAAGTCAGAGACTAGTCTTCCACTTAAGACAGATGGATGTCAGTGATCCCTTAACACAAGCAGTTTCACTAGAGTAGGCTGTAAGGAAGCAAGACTTAATAGGTTGTGAAACACAAGACAACTTCTTAGAGATAGTTTTGTGAAAAAGAGCAAACTCAAAATGGTTGAAAGACCTAAATGTAGACAGGAGTCCATCAAAATCCTAAAGGAGAACACAGGCAGCAACTTCTTTGACCTCAGCTGCAGCAACTTCTTCCTAGAAACATCGCCAAAGGCAAGGGAAGCAAAGGCAAAAATGAACTATTGGGACTTCATCAAGATAAAAAGCTTTTGCACAGCAAAAGAACAGTCAGCAAAACCAAAAGACAACTGACAGAATGGGAGAAGATATTTGCAAATGACATATCTGATAAAGGGCTAGTATCCAAAATCTATAAAGAACTTATCAAACTCAACACCCAAAGAACAAATGATCCAATCAAGAAATGGGCAGAAGACATGAACAGACATTTTTCCAAAGAAGACATCCAAATGGCCGACAGACACATGCAAAAGTGCTCAACATCACTCGGCATCAGGGAAATCCAAATCAATACTTCAATGAGATACCACCTCACACCAGTCAGAATGGCTAAAATTAACAAGTCAGGAAACGACAGATGTTGGCGGGGATGTGGAGAAAGGGGAACCCTCCTACGCTGTTGGTGGGAATGCAAGCTGGTGCAACCACTCTGGAACACAGTATGGAGGTTCCTCAAAAAGTCGAAAATAGAGCTACCCTACGACCCAGCAATTGCACTACTGGGTATTTACCCCAAAGATACGAATGTAGTGATCCAAAGGGGTACATGCACCCCAGTGTTTATAGCAGCAATGTCCACAATAGCCAAATTATGGAAAGAGCTAAGATGTCCATCGACAGATGAATGGATAAAGAAGAGGTGGTATATATATACAATAGAATATTATGCAGCCATCAAAAGGAATGAAATCTTGCCATTTGCAATGACGTGGGTGGGACTGGAGGGTATTATGCTGAGTGAAATAAGTCAATCAGAGAAAGACATGTATCATATGACTTCACTGATATGAGGAATTCTTAATCTCAGGAAACAAACTGAGGGTTGCTGGAGTGGTGGGGGTTGGGAGGGATAGGGCCTTTGGGTGATAGACATTGCGGAGGGTATGTGCTATGGTGGTGCTGTGAATTGTGCAAGACTGTTGAATCACAGACCTGTACCTCTGAAACAAATAAGACATTATATGTTAAAAAAAAAAAAAGAAAAAAAGAAGAAGAAGACAGCAAGAGGGGAAGAATGAAGGGGAGGAAATCGGAGGGGGAGATGAACCATGAGAGACTATGGACTCTGAGAAACAAACTGAAGGTTCTAGAGGGGAGGGGGGTGGGGGAATGGATTAGCCTGGTGATGGGTATTAAAGAGGGCACGTACTGCATGGAGCACTGGGTGTTATACGCAAACAATGAATCATGGAACACTACATTAAAAACTAATGATGTATGGTGACTAACATAACATAATAAGATTTAAAAAAATGTGACTCCCAAAGACTTTAGTGTCAGTGGAGGTTTTTGGCCTAAATTTGATGGCTGCTGTTGTTACAAGCAAAGGAGGGGACACAGAAGGACTGAGAAAGATGGTCCTCTGAAGACAGAGGCAGTTACTGTCATGCAGCCACAAATTAAGGAATGCTGGGAGCCACCAGAAGCTGGAGGAAGCAAGGAAGGATCCTCCCCTGGGGCCTCCAAGGGAGCATGGCCCTGCTGCACCTTCGTCTCCAACTTGGGGCCTCCAGACTGTGAGAAAATACATTTTTGTTGTTTTAAGTCATCCAGTTGTTTGTAATTAGTTACAGCAGCAACGGTGAACTAACACTGCTACATACACGAAATTTGAAACTTTTGAAAAACTAGAAATTGCTGAGTTGTTTTTGTTTTGTTGGTTTATTTTCCCTCAGTACTTCTTAAAATTAATCAGACATCATCTTCTAAATACTTTATTATTAAATGTTTTGGATTTATACCTTCTACATTCACTGCCCTCCCTTTTCTTTCCTTCCTCCCTTCCTTCCTTCCTCTCTCCTTTTCTTCTTTCTTTCTCTTTCTTTCTTTCTTTCTTTCTTTCTTTCTTTCTTTCTTTCTTTCTTTCTTTCTTTCTCTTTCTTTCTTTCTCTTTCTTTCTTTCTTTCTTTCTTCTTTCTTCTTTCTTTCTTTCTTTTCTTTCTTCTTCCTTCCTTCCTACCTTCCTTCCTTCCTTCCTTTCTTTCTTTTTCTTTCTTTCTTTCTTCTTTCTTTCTTTCTTTCTTTCTTTCTTTCTTTCTTTCTTTCTTTCTTTCTTTCTTTCTTTCTTTTCTTTTATTCATAGCTTAGGGATTTGTTATCTCTGGGCTGGAATTGCAATAGCTTCCCTGTCTTCAGTCTCTCTAGCAATTCCCATTTCAAGCAGAGCACCCTCCCCTCACCACCACCAATCACATATGATCAGACTGTCCTTTTCCCAGTAGCTGAGAAGAGATTGAGTTTAGTATATCTCAAGGCGAAGCTAATAGGATAATGCTTTGTATTCCATAACTGTAGGTTTCTTTCAGCATAACAAAATGCAAAGTTATCAGCCAATTACCCTAAAATTAGATTTGAAAATATGCATACATAGCCTGCCCTAGTCGTTTCTTCTTTCAGTACCTCCCAGGTAACAGGAAAGATGGAGGGTGTGGGGGTGTATTGGTTTTCTAGGGCTGCTGTAACTAATTATTGCAAGCTCCATGGCTTCAAACAACAGAAGTGCATTTGCTCACAATTGTGATGAGGAGGTGTTCTGGGGCGTGGGGTCAGGCAGACCTGTCTCTGGGACACTGAGCAGTGCACTGAGTTCCCTCATCTCCTCATCTGTGAAATAAGAGTATACATTCCTAATCCATAAATTGATTAAAGGAATTAAAGGAGATAATCCAGGTAAAGACTGTAGCTCAACAGATTGCAAACATTCTGTGAATACTAGTTATTGGTAATATTTAGCACAAAAAGTGTTTCATGAATATTAGCTATGACTTTTTTTTTGTGATACAGCAGTAATCAGTTCAGACAGAGGTTGCATGGTCTCCTAAATGAGAGTGCAAACCTTAGAATCAGACAGAGCTTATTTGACTCTCAGCTCAACCAGTACTGCCTTGGACTAGTTCCTTAACTTTTTGTAAGTACTAGTGTCCTCATATCTAAAATGGAATTATTAGTGGCAACCACCCTATAGAGTGACTATGAATATCAAAAGAAAGAAGTCAGTAAAGGACTTCATATAGACCTTGCACCTAAGAAGTAATTACAAAATGATAATTATTAAAATAATACCACCATTTACTCAGTTTCAACTAAGGATCAGACCCTATACCAAGTCATTTTGTACATTATTTCCTGAAGTCCCCAAACAATTTGATGAGTTAAAGACTGTCATTATCCTTATCTCATAGTTGAGAAAATAAAACTCTTTACTGACTTGTCCGAAGTTGCAGAGTTACTAAGAAAAGGATGGAACTCAAGGTCAAGCCCACAGGATATAGCACACCAGAACTTAGCCTCTTAAACACCCAGCCAACCATATATAAAGCATTTAATAGACTATAGTAGAATAAGCAATCTGCCCCTGAGCACATTCACTAGAGAACTATTTCAGACACTCAAGTCCTCATGCTAAGTGAAGGGTCAGTAATCCAGAGAAAGGTCATCTTAGTGAGAGGTTAGAACCTGCATCTGATACTTTAGGGCTTTGCAGAGATTGAAGATGAGGCAGAAAACTGCTTTGAGCTACAAAACCAACAAACTAGACATCCGGAAAGAAAAAAAAATGACTCGGTGCCCCGAAAAGAAAGAAGTCTGGATCCAAAGAAAGATCAATTATTGTAAAAAGCTGCAATTTATGTGAATCCTATTTTACATCTCCATACACATCAGATGATCTCTCCCCTCAAGGATATTCTCTCTGAACTTATGCACCATGGAATTTGTTATTTTTATAAAAATCAAAATAATACATAGTGTATCTGTACATAAAACATCAACAAGAGAAGTCTCGGAGTATTACAGTATTTTTGATTACAGAGTTCAAAGATTATTATTTATATATCTGCAGGCTAAAGGAGATAAGAGACAAAACAAATGTTTCTAGTTTTGAGTTTTTCTTAATAAAAGCCTATCAAATCTAATTTCTTAGATATTAAATGAAGGGAGACAAGCTTATTGTCACATAAATCAAACATATAAATCGTATAAATTTCTCCTTGCTGCTTTCCCTAATCCATATATTCCCATTCTGAATTAGATATTTACAATAGGAAGACCAGCTCCTAGTTATTCACAAACTGGCATTTTCTTTCATCAAATTTTAAACTTTTATCACCATTATACTATGTAAGAAGCCCTGAGAATATTCCCTTTGTTAATTCCCTATTCCTAAAGACTAGACTGTTTCCAAATACTATTTGGTACCAGCTGAGTCACCTCCAAGTACTTCCAGGCAGTTGATTCCAGAGCCTTCTATTCATGAAAGCCACCAAAGACATCAAGCAGCTGTACCCTGGGAAGTTGCCATGGCAACATGTGAGCATGACCCCACAGATGCAGATGCAAGTTTGGTCACATCCACACAGTCAACAAAAAGGCAGCATACAACACTCAGCTGCCAGAGTATAGACTCAGCACACGAGCCTGGAAGGAACATCAAAGGTGAGCAATATACATACTTCACCAACTGTGGGTTCCAGTAGCCTGGGATTATCATGAATCCCCTTTTTTCTGTACCTCAATATCCACATAAAATGCAATTTCCACATATAATTACATATTTACTTACACATAAAATATATGTCCTCCTATATTTCTTTCTCCGTGTCCACCACCTTGGACCAAACCATTGTGACCTTTCACCCAGAGGCAATAGTCTTTGGTAAATCACCTGCTCTCCTGCAATGTCCTGCACTCCTCATACAACTCCAAGGATGAGCTTCTTCATCCGAATGTTGATTTCAAAACACCACTCTCCACTACAGGAATCAGGTTTGGGCAGGGAAAACAAGGTGAACCTGAGACATTCGTGCTAAAAATTAAGGAAGTGTTCAAAAACTGATGGGAACATGTTGAAAGGCAAATGAGCCAGCTTGAAAGAGTTCCCGCTGACCAAACACAAGATAATTTGAGTTTCAAAATGAATAACAACACAAATTATAAACCATTGATAAAACCAAATCTGAGTTTATGCTGAGAATAAATGAGTAAATACATACATAAACATTTTTTAAAAGTATGAAATAAGAAGAGTTGATACTAATGTAAAATGTATAAAAGAATTATAAAAACCAACCATCATCATAATAATTGATTCAAATAAGAATTGATATTAATGCTAATATTGCTGAGTACAAGTTTAATAGAAAACAGGTTATTTATGGGTTCTCAAAGCGTCTCCCAGGAAAGAGAAAAATAACTTTCCAGTGGAGAAATCTAACAGATATCACCTAAACCAAATAGTCAAAGTTAGCATCACCAATTAATAAGACAAACTACCACCCTAGATCTGGTGATGTGCTGCAGTGAGAAGGTCATAATTTCTGTATTATTCCTGTGAAAGGACATCACTTCTGTGGGATTCCTACCAAAAATGCATTGCCTGAATCTAACCATGCCAAAGTATCATGCCAAAGACCCTGGGTTTGTATCTCAGCTGCCTGTACTTTTCAAAACATCCATGTCATGAGGACAGAGACTGAGAGATCTGTTTCAGACCAAGAGATGAAGGATACATGGCAACTAAATGCAGTATTGGCCCTAGAAGGAATCCTGAATCCAAAACTAGAATTAACTGTTATCAAAGACATTAGAGAGATGGTTGGAGAGATTGAAATATGCTCTGTGTGTTAGGTAATAGTAGTGTATGAATGTTACATTTATTGAATTTGGTAATTTCATTTGGTTATCTAAGACAGAGTGTTTTTCTTTGGAGATACTGAACTACCTAGTGGAAATACGTTATGCAGTTTATGACTTAACATCCAGATGATTCAGGAGTAATAGCAATAATAATAGTTACTTATGTAAAGAGAGAAAGAGAAAGAGAACAAATATGGTAAATCACAAAGCTAGGACAAGCATATAAAGAAATTCATTGTATCATCTTTGCAATTTTTTGACTTTTTTTCAAAAAAAAAGTCAAAAACTTAAAAACCAGTCTTATTAAAATATAAATCTTTCTGGTTGCTTCTTTTAAACTCTTTCAGTAGCTTTCCATTTCTACTTAAATAAAATTAATTTCCTAAAATGTTCTGACTACTCCAGCCTCATCCTAAAGAAAATCTTGTGATCACACTGGGTTTCTTTTATTTTCAAGAAAAGGTTAAGGTTTTTTATCCTTCACAGATGCTCTTTTCTGTATTTGTAGAGTTAGTTTCCTTCCCATCTATCTTATCATCTACCTCTTTGACTCCTTTTTCTTTCTTTTCTTTTATCTATTTTATAAAACTCCCATGTTAATGAACATTAACTCCTTGGAGAAGTTTTCACTGACCACTCCACCCCACCCCCAGTTTTGACTATCGGAGCCCCTCTCCTATTTCCTTGGAACTCAGCACCTCACCTATCTCCTTAGCACCACAACATTTTCAAAATTGACAATCATTCTATTCAGTTCTCTCTTTATTGGTTTGTCATCATGGCCATTTGAATTTGTCTTTATGCTTGAAAAGATCAAGAACCATGACCACCTTGTTGTCTTCCTTACTCCTACCCCAGTGCCTTCAACAGAGCAGGAACACGTGAAAGAATGGATGAATTTAGATATCTGTTTGCCAACTGCTGGCACAAGAATGGGCAAGGTGAATATGTATGGCCTTCCACTCATCCCTTTCTATTCCATCTCTTTAAGAGCTCAGTAGTTGTAATGGGGCTTCTCTTTCCAGCCTTTCCTCTCTGGACCCTTAGACTATTGGTCCCCAGAAGGTTATTCAGAGTTTCTTGCTCTGCCTTATAGATCAGCTTGAGAAATACAGCTCTAATGAGGTCAACCTTTAATGCTTGAATTCTCTACATGACAAAGTGATTTTACAGCCTCTGACGTTTGAAACTAACCCATCCTGTGATGGTCCATTCCACTTATGAATAGCTTTAAGCATTGGAAAGTTCTTTTCTCTTGGTTCCCTTCCATTTACACTTATACTAACCATAGTGATTGTCCCACTCAGAAGAAATGAGTCTTTTTATGTGATAACACTTGTTGGTAGTTCTCCTTTGTCTGTGAGGGTTCTTTTCTCTGAACTTTTCCTCTTCAGTGTCTTCTCCCTTGGTCTAATGAAAAGCACATCTCTTTTCTTTTGGGGGAAATTAAATGCATATTTCTACTATATTGGAATTTAGCAAGGCTGTTGAAGAGTCCTTGAGCCAAAGTCACCTGTCAGAGGAAACCAACTCCCCAAATGTCTGTATGGAAAAAATATATTTTCTCTGTGGCCTTGCTCTAAATTAAAGCAAATATGAAAAGAATTTGATATGTGATCCTTCTCTTTTAAGTTAGTCAAATAAATATGCTTTCTACAAGAAAGCTAAGACCATATTCCCTCTCTGAGTTATTTTTTGAAGGTTTTATTCAGCTGCATTCTCTCTTAAGTTTTCTCTTTTTGTGACTTAGTGTATAGAAAGTAAATAATTGCCCACATCTAGAAGAAAGACACTAACATTTTGACTACTGACCTTATATCACCAATGCACTAATATATCATTTCCTCCTGCTTACCCTACCTATCATCTAGGTATGAGTGTCCCCATTTTTCAGATAAATAAATATAAGGGTTAAATCATTTGTTTGTAGGCACACAGCTAATAAGTGCTAGAGCTTTGATTTTTACCTTCATTTCATATCAAGCTGATCTGAATGAAATAAAAAAGGAATTTTAAAAAATATATTGTAAATAAATTAGCCAGATGTCAGTACTAAAAGTTGGAAAATAGGATAGATAAAAAACTAAAACAGATGACTAAGTGTAATATGGAAAAGAAGATCTAGAAGTAATGCTTGACCACAGGTAAAATTTTAGCACATTCTTTTCTAGTGGTTGATGGACAATTGATGTTGGCAGAGAGGCTATGAAGAATGGAGGTGATATAATGTTTTAGGTGGTAGTAAAACATAAAAATGAAAGACAGCATCTAATTCTTTGGCAAGTCAGATCCTTATTACAATAGTGTGTCTAATATTGGTCATCAGCTTTTAAAAGATTCTAGAACAACTGGAGAGAGTCCAAGGAATACAAACAAAAGTAATGAAATTGACAAAAAAAAATCTAGTATAATAAGGCACTAAAATTACTTGCTAAATGAATACACAAATTAATGAATAAAATTGGCTGTTTAACTGGAACAAAAAATACTAAAAGGGTGACCTGATTACAATCTTCAAGAATTGAATGAAGTCGTTCTTTTCATCTGTGGGTATTTTAAGAGGCCCTAATAAAGGAACTTGTCATTAGACTTTAAGAATAAGTTCTTTATCGTCAAAATGATGCAATAGTGAAATAGATCTTCATGTAAGTGGTGGATATTCATAAACAATTAAGAAAAGTATAGAAAATCATTTGTTAGAAATGATTTGGGCTTTTGAAGTCAGAATGCATAGGTTCAGACTCTAAGACCCATTGTGATCTTCTCCACCTCTACGATTCTTTAATATCTGGTATAGCAGTTGAACCTGACTTAGAATCACAAAGCTGGAAAGAATCTTAAAAGAATATTCATGCAGCAAATTCTCAGTTCTTTCCATTTTGGTAATTTTGTATGGATCTGGTTTTTTCTCTCCTGTTCTCTCTCTCTTCTTTTAGAAGCAAATCAACTTTTTTTTTTTTTTATCGCTTACTTACTAAAGCTGAAAAGGAGTAAAATGAGAAGAAAGTAAAAAGTACCAGAAAGTATGATTAAAAAGTGCTCAAGCTTAGTCTAAAAGGGAGAAGGAACATAACCAAGAAGAGAGAAGGGAGGGCATATTAAAAATTGTACTCTTTCTTTCCCTCTCATCACTTTTTGGAGCATGTCTACCTGTCCTTGAAAGCACCTCACTCAAGGACATGATAATTTAATACACTCACAGTCTTTAAAATCCATCCCTCTATCACCAAAGATCTCTACAGAATTCCCATGGAATATATTCCTAATTTCAAGAATTGCTGACAGCAAAAATAGCATATTAATATTAATGAGAGTAACAAGTAGTTTCTGTGTTAGTCAAGGGCCTCTGAAAAACAGAGGTCAAGACTGAATGCAATGTGCAAGAAAATGTTAGAGAATACACCTATGAAAGAAAATGGGAACAAAATGAGGAGATGTTGGGAAAGCCATCAGATCACAATGCATTTTGGATCCCAAGTGAAAGAGAGAAGCAAGAAAGGAAGCTTGGGTGGAAGCACTTGAAACTGCAATGCAGTTTTAAGGAAAATTCAGCAAGGCTGTTGAAGAGTCCTTGAGCCAAAGTCACCTGTCAGAGGAAACCAACTCCACCATCTCCCAGGAGTGGTCCTGCCTTAGTATCCCTGCCACATTGTCATTGGCACTAACACAGCAATACATTTCAGAGCCATCAGCAGAGAACCTAAATTGGTTTCACTCCCTGAATTTAAGATCTGAGAGGCACATTTCCATGTCCACCAAGGCCATAGTTTCTTGTTTCCTAACCATGTCACTCACTGTGTTGAGTGTACTCTGCAATGTCATTGGATCTTCACAGAAGTTGTTCAATATCAACAGTGACTAAATGGTAAAGAATAGATATCAATCCATATCTGACTCACCACTCTGTGCTCTTAAAGCCCTCTGTCTACCTCCCACTGGACTAGTCTACCTCTCTCTATGCCACGCCACCCTGATTACACTTTAAAAATTTCCAAAGTGAATAATCTAAGCTATAATTTACAGCTATTTCTGCTTGCTTTTCATTGTGATACAGAGGGAAAGAACAGTTCAATCTAACCCTTCAAATACTTCAAAAGTATACTTTGGCCATCTGTTCTCTCTGATGAACAGCATAAATTCTCTTAATTGGTTTGCACTGAATTTGTCAGCTCATACCTGCATTATCACCATTTACCTACAATTATATATTCAGTAGCACCTTTCAGTTCTATTATACTCACAATTCTGATTCATTGTTGTTTTAGGTTTTTCTTATTTCTGGGAGTCTTGAACACAACCAGCATTTACCTCCGGTGTAATACTTTCCTCTTGCTGTCCTTAAGAGTATTTTACTTTTGCCTTTTTCAATTATTATTTCAATTTCTTGCCTTATTTTTGGTGATTGCTTTTGCTTTTATCAGTTACATGACATCTTGATCCCATTTGTAAGTTTTAGGAACTACTATTTGTGTTCATTCCTTCTGAGATTTTAATCTGGAAACAGAAGATCCAAGCACCAAATTTGCAAGCAAAGACTCCACCAATTAAGTTCTTTTCCCAAATATGGCTCTGATTCTTTTCTGGAGTGTGACTTCATCAACTGCCTAATAAGCAGTAATTAAGTATTTTCATTTATTTTATTTTTAAAATTATTTTCATTGAGGTATAATTGACATACAATAAATCAATCTTTTTAAAATTCAACTCTGTGAGTCTGGGCAAACAAATCAAGTCATGGATACAGCACCACAATCAAGATATAGAACAGCTTCATCAACCTCAAAAATTGCCCTGTGGAACTTTGTTGTTAGTCCCTCTCCTACCACCAGCTCCTGGTAACTACTTACTTCTCTTTCTCTGTGTGGTATTGGATTTTCCAGAATACTATATAAGTAGAATCAGATGATATGTAAACTTTATGTCTGGACTTTTTACCTAGTATAATAGGATTCATCTATGTGGACAGCTCATGATAGTAAGGAAAATAGAAAATTAGATGCATTGCATTAAGATTAATTTTGGTAAATTAATTTCATTTAGTATATAATCTTCATGATCATTAAAAGCTTGCTGCTTTCCATATATCATCCCATTTTGTCCTCACCACAATCCAATAATGACAATATTGTTATGCCCATTTTATAGAGGATAAAACTGAAGTATCATAGTTAGTAAGTCAGTCCATATCTAGGACTGGGCAAATTCAAAGTCTATGCACTTTTCTCTTTATCTCTAAAATTTGCAAGCTTCACTATTGTATGTCAAAGTGTTAACTTTTTTTTTTTAATTTTGAGGGGGTTCTCTGTGCCTTGAATGCCTGTTTCCTTCTCCAGATTAGGTAAGTTCTCAGCTATAATTTGTTAAAATAAACCTTCTGCCTCTCTATCTCTCTCTTCATCTTCTGGGGCCCCTAGTATCTGGATATTATTTCACTTTATGGAATTACTGATTTCTCGAAGTATCCTTTTGTGATCCAGTAGTTGTTTCCTCTTTTCTTTTCAGCTTCCTTATTTTCCATCATTTTGTCTTCTATGTCACTGACTCTCTCTTCTGCTTCATTTATCCTCTCTGTTAGGGCCTCCATTTTTGATTGCATCTCAGTACTAGCATTTTTAATTTCAGCCTGATTAGATTTTAGTTCTTTTTTTTTCTACAGTAAAGGATTCTCTGGTGTCTTCTATGATTTTTTCAAGACCAGCTAATATCTTCATAATGGTTTTAAATTCTAGTTCAGACATCTTATTTATACCCATATTTTTTAATTTAAATTCAATTAGCCAATGCATAGTGCATTATTAGTTTTTGATATAATGTTCAATGATTCATTAGTTGCGTATAACACCCAGTGCTCATTTATATCCATATTGATTAAATCCCTGTCAGTGAGTGCTACCTCCTGTCCTATCTTTTCTTTTTTAAAGATTTTATTTATTTATTTGACAGAGAGATAGAGACAGCAAAAGAGGGAACACAGCGGGGGGAGTGGGAGAGAGAGAGAAAAAGGCTTCCTGATGAGCAGAGAGCCCAATGCAGAGCCCAGTCCCTGAACCCTGATATCATGACCTGAGCTGAAGGCAAATGCTTAACAACTGAGCCACCCAGGCGCCTCACTCCTGTTCTATCTTTTGTGATGAATGCTCCATCTCATCATTACGTCCAGAAAAGAATAGAAGAAAGAGAGGAAAAGACAATACCAACAACAGAGAAAAATAACAAAACAAACCAGAAGAAAACAAAACAAAAACAAAAAGAAAGAAAAAAATAAACCAGAAACAAAACAGAACAAATCTAACCAAAGAGGTAAAGGATCTGTACTCTGCAAACTATAAAACACTTATGAAAGCAATTGAGGCAGACACCAAGAAATGGAAAAACATTCAATGCTCATGGATTGGAAGAACAAATATTGTTAAAATGTCTATGCTACCCAAAGCTATCTACACATCCAATGCAATCCCTATCAAAATATCATCAGCATTTTTCATAGAGCTGGAACAAACAATCTTAAAATTTGTATGGAACCAGAAAAGACCCCAAACTGCCAAAAGAATGTTGAAAAAGAAAACCAAAGCTGGTGGCATCACATTCCAGACTTCAAGATCTATTACAAAGCTGCAATCACAAGACAGTACAGTATTGGCACAAAAACAAACAATGAAACAGAATACAGAACCCAGAAATGGACCCTCAACTCTATGGTCAACTACTCTTCAACAAAGCAAAAAAGAATATCCAGTGAGAAGAAGACAGTCTCTTCAACAAGTGGTGTTGGGAAAATTGGACAGCCACATGCAGCATGAAACTGGACCACTTTCTTACACCATAAACACACCAAAAAATCTCAAAATGGATGAAAAACCTAAATGTGAGATAGGAATCCATCAAAATCCTAGAGGACAACACAGGCAGCAACCTCTTTGACCTCAGCCACAGCAACTTCTTGTTAGACAAGCCTCCAAAGGCAAGAGAAACAAAAGCAAAAATGAACTATTAGGACTTTATCAAGATAAAAAGCTTTTGCACAGCAAAGAAAACAGTGAACAAAACTAAGAGGCAACCTATAGAAAGTGAGAAGATATTTGCAAATGTCTTACCAGAAAAAGGGCTAGTATCCAAAATCTATAAAGAATTTATCAAACTTGGGGCCCCTGGGTGGCTCACTCAGTTAAACATCTGCCTTTGGCTCAGGTTCATGATTTCTGGATCCTGGTATTGAACACCACATCAGACTCCCTGCTCCACAGAGGGCCTGCTTCTCCCTCTCCCTCCGCCTGCCACTCCCCCCGTTTGTGCTCTCTCTCTCTCCCTCTGTCAAATAAATAAATAAAATCTTAAAAAAGAAAAAAAACTTATCAAACTCAACACCCAAAAAAACAAAAAAAATCCAGTCAAGGAATGGGCAGAAGACATGAACAAACATTTCTTCAAAGAAGACATACAAGTGGGCAACAAACACATTAAAAAATGCTCAATATCACTAGGCATCAGGAAAATACAAATCAAAATCACAATGAAATACCATCTCACACTAGTCAGAATGGTTAAAAATAACAACTCGGGGAACAACAGATGTTGGTGAAGATGCGGAGAAAGGGGAACCCTTTTAAAATGTTGGTAGGAATGCAAACAGGTGCAGCCACTCTGGAAAACAGTATGGAGATTCCTCAAAAAGTTAAAAATAGAGCTACCCTACAGCCCAGCAATTGCACTACTAGATATTTATCCAAAGGATACAAACATAGTGATTTGAAGGGGTACATGCACCCCAATGTTTATAGCGGCAATGTCCACAATAGCCAAAATATGAAAGGGCCCAGATGTCCACAGACAGATGAATGGATAAATAAGTTGTGGTATATATATACAGTGGAATATTATTCAACCATCAAAAAGAAGAAATCTTACCACTTGCAACAACGTGGATGGAACTAAAGGGTATTATGCTAAGTGAAATAAGTCAGTCAGAGAAAGAAAAATACCCTATGATTTCATTCATATGTGGAATTTAAGAAACAAAACAGATGAACATAGGGGAAGGGAAGGAAAGTTAAAATAAGATGAAAATTGAGGAGGCAAACCATAAGTGATTTGAACTCTAGGAAACAAACTGAGAGTTGCTGAGGAGAGGTGGGTGGGGGATGGGGTAATTGGGTGATGGGCATTAAGGAGGGCACTTGATGTAATGAGCACTGGATGTTATATGCAACTGATGAATCACTAAATTATACCTCTGAAACTAATTTTAAAAAAATCTATGCACTTTTTATTATACTACTGGTCCAATATTACTGCAGTTTAGAATATGATCCAAAATAACTTTCTCAGAATTAATATATAATATAGATTATTTTTAAACCAAAAAGCAAATCTCTGAACTATAATAATCATCTAGAAACTGCTTTTTCTACTATAATTGTAAAAACTGGCAGATTACAAAAAGATTTTTATTCTGTTCTATACCGCTTTTCTCTATATTAAATGGCCTATTTTTTTATGTTTCAGTCTGAAAACATTCTTGTCATTATTAATAGATCTGCTGCTTACATATAAATCATAAATTGACCAGAGTTCTTTTACATATTTGTTTTGTACCTATTTGGATTATATCAGCATGAGAATAACACATTAAGATATTGCATGCATATATCAAAATAGTTTAATGCCTCAGCATTTCAATAACACAATATATCGATTTGAATTGTGAAGTACCATGTTTAAGTCACATAAAGAAAACCTGTAGGTACACTTTCAAACCAGAAATTATTTTATAGATGGTTTGTATAAAATAAATATTGGTCATAAAATTCAACACGACTTTTGCGTAAAGAAATAGCCTTAAATTCAGAAACAACAAAGCAGAAAAACCTTTGCACCTTCACAGCGATGGGCCTTAGGAATTCTCATGGATTTTCCTTCATATTCTCCACCCCATCATATAATATAGAAATAACTTTAAACAAACTATATCTGCAATCCTCATTGATATTATAGCTTGGACTTTGAAGTTAGGCATTGTGGGCTTAAATCCCATCTCTGTCTTTATTTTGTATCTTTATTTTTTATAATGTACTTTATCTTTTTATATCCTACTCCTTGCCTCAACTTTCTCTTTCCTCATTTTTATTACTTAAAGAAGTAATAAACTCTAATTTTGTAATTCACCATTTGGGGACAAAATAAAGAGAAAAAAATACACATACACATGCATATATGTAGTCTGAATTTTCCTCTGCCTCATAAACTTTTGGGTATGTGATCCAAGATGAAGAGTTAAAAGCAAATTTCATCAAATCCAAATCCATTGGTACCTCATAGACCACTGATTCTCAGGACCTTGTGGTCTTCTCCAAAGCTCCATGAATTCTCCAAGGCAGCCTTACCCAACTCATGGATGAATATGCTCTGTGCAATCCCCAGATCCACTATTTAGTCCATATGACCTGCATGCTCTGTTTTCTGCCTCTCTATTCTCATGTTCTCTGCTACTCCAGAGTTTGACTGCTATCTTCATGGTACCTGATAGCTTTGAAGTCGTCTTAAAAGCAAGAAGTTGAATGAACCTCATCCTCCGTGAACATGATCTATGGGGGTCTTAATGTTGAGTTATTTGGTCACATCATTGCTATAAAGTTAATTTTCCCCATATATACAAGTCATCATGACTATGGTAATGGGATAGATTGAGATATCATCAGCCTCCCTATGATCACAACCACAGTGTCCTTCCAACTGGGAGAACTTATTGCTGAATGTAGTTTGCCCTGAAATTGTTCTCTATGGACTTAAGACAAACTTTCAAGTAGGGAAAGCTGCCATTCTGTATTTTAATATAGTTTCCGTATGTGCACCCCATCATTACTACTATAATCACTGAACTTAGTAGACACCTTTGCATATGCCTGAACTCTGATAAAAAACACACAGAGTTTTTATTTGGTTTTGTATTTTAGTTCCAGTGAAATCTTCATCCACTTAAGTTAAAAGATACAAACAAGTGTTTGGTAACGGTCTGGAGCAAAGGATTACTTTTCTCCACAGAGTAGATGTAGATGTATCTAAATCTCAGTCCCATACCAATTTATATCTCTTCTAGAAAACCTTGGGCTGATAATTGATAATGTATATAAAATTCTGGACATTAGAGTTAGCATTTAATGGGCAGTCACAATCTGATTTTTGTCTCTTTGTTTCTAAGAGACTGAAGTTGCTTCAACTTCTAAGGCACCTTTTCTGACTTTTACAGTTCTTTCAGTGATCCCTTATCACTATGCTCAAAAATAGTCAAATAGTTGTTTACTGAGTGAACAACAAAAACACTTGAGTAAAAGAGATAAATGGTATCTAAGAGAAGGACAAATAAAATTATACCAACTTGAAAATCTCACCATTTACTGCTATGTGCCTCATTTCCTAAGATGTGCAGTGAAAACATTAAGATAGATGGTACATTTCTAAGATTTCTTATTTTTCACAAAATATTGCATCAATTAGATGCATATAGGTAGAACTTCAAATCCAAAGTTGAAGCAATGACTTCCAAAGCCTGACCAAAACTTAAAAAACAGAACTACATTTTTCAAATAATGACTTATTATCATTAAAAAGGTGAAATTGTCAATTACATAAAACCTCCACACAGATTCTGATGTCACCAAGATGGTGACATAGGTTGTTCCCAACTTTGCTCCCTTTCAGAAGAAGAACTAACAACTCTTCAAGAACAAGACACCACTGAGAGAATCATAGAATATGGTGGCGAGGCTGAAGCACCCTTGCACCACAGAGACCAAAACTTAAATTACACAAACCATCTATATGAGATACCACTTCACACTAACAACGAATTTTCTAGAAAAAAATACAGAAATAGATCTCATCTACAATAACATAAAAAATGATAAAATATTTAGGAATAAATTTACCTAAGGAAGTGAAAGATCTCTACTATGGAAACTATAAGACATTGATGAAAGAAACTGAAGACACAAATAAATGGAAAGGTATCCTGTGTTTCTGTATTGGAATATTTAATATTGCTAAAATGTCAGCACTACTAAAAGCCATCTATAGTTTCAATGCAATACCTATCAAGACTCCAATGACATTTTTTACAGAATTAGAAAAAAAAATTCCTAAAATTTATATGGAACCACAAAGGACCTCAAATTGTCAGATATTTCCTGAGAAAGAAGAACAAAGCAGAATGCATCACAGTTTCTGATTTCAAGCTATTCTATAAAGCCACAGTCATCAAAACAGTATGGTGCTAGCGTATAAGCAGACAAATAAACCAGTAGAACAAGATCAAGATCCCAGAAATAAACACAAGCATATACAGTCAACTTAAAATCAACAAGGGAGCCAAGAATACTCAATGAAAAAAGCACAATCTCTTCAATAATTGGTGATGGGATAATTGAATATTTACATCCAAAAAAATTAAACTGGGCCCACATCTTATACCACTCACAAAAATCAACTAGAAATGGATTAAAGGCTTAAATGTGAAACTTGAAACCATGAAACTCCTACAAGAAACTTTCTAAAACAAAACATAGGAGTAAAGTCCCTTGACAATAAATTTTTAGATATGACATGTAAAGCACAAACAAAATAAAAAATAAACAGTAGGCTACATCAAACTAAAGCCTCTACACAGCAAAAGAAATAATTAGAAAAGCAAAAAGACAACAGAATGGGGAAAAATATTTGCAAACCATATATCTGATAAAGGACTAATATTCAAAATGTATAAGGAACTCATACAACTCAATAGCAAAATAAAATAAAATAAAATAAAATAAAATAAAATAAAAAATAAGTAAAGGACCTGAATAGACATTTCTCCAAAAAAGATATATGAAGGGCCAAGAAGCACATGAAAAGATACTCAACATCACTAGTCATCACGGAAATGCAAATTAAAAACCACAATGAGGGCGCCTGGGTGGCTCAGTTGGTTAAGCGACTGCCTTCAGCTCAGGTCATGATCCTGGAGTCCCGGGACCGAGTCCCATATCGGGCTCCCTGCTCAGCAGGGAGTCTGCTTCTCTCTGACCCTCTTCCCTCTCATGCTCTCTATCTCTCATTCTCTCTCTCTCAAATAAATAAATAAATCTTAAAAAAAAAATAAAAATAAAAACCACAATGAGATGTCATCTCATGCCTGTTAGAATGGCCATCATCAAAATGACAAGAGATAACAAGTGCTGACATGAATGTAGAGAAAAGGGAACCCTTGTACGCTGTTGGTGACAATATAAAATGGCACAGCTGCTATGGAAAACAATATGGAGGATCATCAAAAAATTAAAAATAGAACTACCATACAGTCCAGCAATTCCACTTCTAGGAATATATCCAAAGGAAATAAAAACACTAAGAAAGATACCCACACACCTATGTTCAGAGCAGTATTATTTATAATAACCAACACATAAAAACATCAAGAGTAAATGGATAAAGAACTTTGGTATATATACAATGGAATATTATTCAGCCATAAAAAAAAACAAGGAAAGCTTACCATTTGCAACAACATGCATGGACCTTGAAGGCATCATGCCAAGTGAAGTAAGTCAGAGAAAGGCAAATACTGTATGACCTCACTTATATGTGCAATCTAAAAGTAATAATAATAAAATAAAACCACTAGAAAATGAGATTAGATGTTTGGTTACCAAAAGTGGAAGGTGGAGGAAGGGAGATCAGAGGAAGGTAATCAAAAGGTACAGACTTCCAGTTATAAGATAGATAAGTTCTAGAAATGTAATGTACAACATGATGACTGTGGCTATCACTGACATAGGACATACAGGAAGGTTGTTATAGGAGTTAATCCTAAGTGTTCTCTTTCCAACAAGATTTTGTTTTTCCTTTTCTCTTTTCCTTTTTTCTCTTTTTATTCTATCTATATGAGAAAACAGATGTTAGCTGAACCTATTGTGGTAATCATTTCATAATATATGCAAATCAAACTGTCATGCTATATTCCTTAAAAACAACAGTGTAATAAGGAACACAAAAGTCTAGAAGAGCTCAGAGAAAAAAAACTCCACTGCATTAAGTGTGAAGTGTTTATTCCTATTCATTAAAGAAGTTTCTCCCACAAAAACATCTACACAATATGCTAAGATAAAAAAAAAACCTGTAAGTTCTGTTTGACTTTTAAAAATGAATTTTATTCTTCTTTTGCCAAACAAAACATCATATTTGCTTTGAAATAACATATTCTTTCATTTTAAATTATTCAGAAAGGCAGGATATATCTTTGGCATATTTTCATTATAAGTGTCCAAATAACTTTGTCTTATAAGAAATGTCATTTTCAAATTAACAATTATAAAAGATGAAGGGATTTAATATTTCCATCTCAAAATTGATTTAAATATGCTGGGTTTTTTATGAAGACTTTGATATTATTTTATCAAGTTTCTTATGTGATCATGATCTCTTCATATAGGCTAATCATATTCCCATAGTCACAGTAAATTTCATCAATCTTCTAGAGAGGGAGAAAAGTAATAAATACTATGACAACAATAACATGTCTTAATATTCTTAGTAACCAGTCTCAGGCTGACATCGGATGGCTTTAGGTCTCAGGTCTTCTCACTGGCCTGCAGTAGTATCTGCAATTAATCTGATTTATTCTCTGTCATTACATGCTCAGATCGATCTACAGTTTATAGTCCTAATTGCATTACTTGGTTAAAAACTGTAAAGAAGAGTTATAAAGGGAAGCCAAATTATCATTTTAGAAAACATCTGTGTGTTTATGGCTAACAACTAGTATTATGAGGTACTCTACCTCTGTATAAATACTGTCTGTTTTTCAAATGAAGCCAAATATCTTTGGAAGCATATTTCACATTGATTTCTCCTTTTCTGTAATCCTCCTTAATGTTATGATGGTATTTTAGTCTTTTTAAAAGCTGTCTAAAAATTGACACAATTAGTTATATTCCACTTTAAATACTATTATTGATTGACCCAAAATAGCATGACTGTTGATGTCAACAGTTATTAAAAGTTATCAGTGAACTGGTAATTAGGCTTTTTTTTAAATAAGTAGTTCCTGTTGTTGGCTAACTAAGAAATATAAACTACTTTTACTAAAAATCTTGAATAACCTCTCTCCACAATCCTGTACCCTGGAATAAATGATATTTCAGATGCCAAAGCCTATACTTAGATAGTGGCCCTGGAAGAGCCTCAGTTACTTTTTTAAATATTTTTAAGACTTTGAACTATGATATTAGATTTTTCTTCATTTCCTATTTCTGATGCCCTCTTCTAGAAAAGACTCCCTATAGCTAAGTGATGTAAATATTTGCCCTGAAAGGAGGTACTTAAACCTTCCTGGTTTCTGCACAGAAGGCAGAATGATGTCTGTTTTATTATAGTCTATCTGTTGTCCAATATCCAACATCCATGATGTTTTTTGTTTTGTTTTCTTTTGTTTTTGTTCTTTGGGTTTTTTGTTGTTGTTTTGTTTTGTTTTGTTTGTTTGTTTTGAGCTATAAATTCTTCATTTTTCATTGTTATTCCTTATCCCCAACTCTGTGAGTAAATAAGAAATAGCTATAAGACAAAGAAAATATAGTTGCATAATACCTTTACATGAGGTCAATCATTGGAGAATACAAGGGCTGGGCAGCCAGACTTTTTGTTTAGATTTTATTCAACATTCATTCATTCATTCCTTATTTTATGTTGAAGTGTCTGCCACACCAGACAATATGCTAGATGCTAAAGATTTAAGAGTGAATGACAGATTGAGTCTTGAGGCATACAGTTATGATTACAAATCATCAAAAATACTTTAAGATCAATGCTTAAAATGATACTGAACTAGAGTGGAAAGAGCCATATATACTTTTAAGGGAAGACTTCATGAGGAAAGAAGATCTCGAGCTAAGTATTCTTAAAGGACATTTTGTGTATTTTGTAAATCATAAAAATAAGCAAAGCTTAGTACAAAATTGGAAAATATAGAAATGTAAGAAGGAATAAGAAACATAATCTTTAACAGTTTGATGTATTTCACCCTATGTTTTCAAAGCAAACAGGTTTTATTTCTTAAATAGCAAAATTCATGTTGCATATAAAATATTTTAAAATAAAACTAGGTCATAAGTAAGTTTTCATTTTGTATGGTTTTATAGTTTATCATTTTTTATAGTTTATCATTTTTTTCAGAATTTTTTAAATCTATATGTCATACGAAATGCCAAAAAACATCCTGGAAAAATGACAATCTTGTGAAGTCTCTCTAATGCTACAGTAGTCTGTTTTTTTCTTGCTTTTGTTTTCTACATTTCATATGACATGTGGTAGCATATTTTATATAAAATCCCCCCAAAATTTATTGATTTCCAAAAATTTGTCTATTTTAAATTATTCAGGAATATATTTTTCACATTTGGGATTATTTCTCGGGACTGTATTCCACAATGTAGAATTACTGAGCCACAGGTAAATAGGCACATGTCATACAAATAGAACCGTGGGTAGTACAGGGGGCAGAAGAGGAAATGCATGCATCCCAGGGAGAGGAGAGTGCATGCCTAAGTTAGAGAGCTTCTGCTCTGTAGCTGCCAGAGAAGCTAGGGTACAGCCTTATTCTTGATTAAGAGTCTCAGAATGAGCCCTCCTCCAGAACCAAAATGTGTTTCATTCTGTACAAGAGTATAAAATCTCATTACAAGTGTTAGGAACTGTTGCATCTTCTTCAGACAACAGCACCGTAATTACTGATAGTTATTAGCAGCCTGAGCTGCTGAAAATGACCTGTAAGCACAGCTGCAGTAATAGGAATACATAAAAATGTTCTGCTGATTACAAGAAGGCAAGAATTTTCTCTATAGCCTCAAATAATGATAAATAGTCAGGTGGCCTAATTAAGGTCACAGAAAATGATATAATTTCTAAGGTCTCACCAACTCTAAAATTCCGTGTAGTAATAGTATCATCTAATGGCTCCCCCACTATAGTTCTGCTGGACACCTGGCCTGTATACTTTCACCTCAAATTCTTTTGTGAAATGAGGTTGAGTATGTATAATAAATGATGATGATGATAGATAGATAGATAAATAGATAATAGGTGAATACCATTCTATAAGCAGATGTGGTTTTTGAAATATTTTTATAATACGTGTTTCTTCTAAAGAAAGGGGAAATTATTAGTTAGAACAATCAATTCAGAGCACCAGTATATAAATTCTAAAATCATGCTGTTTTTATTTCCCTAGAACTTATATGAGAGCTGGTAGCTTCCAAGAAGCCTGTAGCTGTGATAAAGGATCCATTCATTATTTTTTTTTTATGCAGTTCACACTTTATTTGCTAAATGGTAAACTGGGGAATAGTGACTGCACTGAAGCAAATAGTTCTCATCTCACCCCATAGACAATGCTTCCCCATTACCCTAGCATGGATTTGTATTAAGGAGTTTAATGAACAGAAGCTTCTATATATAGCATACAGTTATCAGGGAGTACAGACTGCATATGGACGCTGGCAAACTACCAGGCAGCCCTCTATCCTTAAATGCCCTCAAAGGAACCCTGTTCAAGTTTCTCAGTTTCCAAGATTTCCTGCAACTTCAATTAAGACATCCTCTGAAATCTATTCTGTTAGAGTTTCTGATGAAATCATTTCCATAGGAATAGGGTGACCATTTACCCTGCCCAATTATTGTCCTGGAATAATTATTAATAGTGCCCAGCTTCACTAAAAAATTTGGATGATAAATTGTATGTTCATCCTGCATATAAATGATCCTCACAAATGGAGAAGAAATTCTGTAAGAATGGATTGAGAAGAGTGGAGGCCACCCCATATACTCTATACATAAAGAAATGGTCAGTAAAATGTAAAGAATTAAAGCTCATAGTGAGTTCAAAACAAAAAAGCAAAATATCTAAGTGTCAAAAAGAGAAAAAAGAAAAAAAACTCACAGTCTTCAAGGGAAGTAAGAATTGAAACTCCATGGCTGGCCACCAAGGCCCTAGAGCCAGATATAAATCTAAGAACAGGGGTTTTGATGCCTGCAATGAAATGGGGTTTGGTATCCAGGATCCAGGATGAAGGTTCTTTCATTGAAATGAAACCTGGAAAAAAGTTGACTTGCCCACAAATGGTAACTGGAAAATTTCTACTAACCGGTGCAAGTCTTTGGCACATAGGCCAGGTATGGGAAAAACAGCATTTTTAGGATGCATGCATGGGTACTACATTTACCTGCTCATGTGGGATAGAAAACCAAGGAAATAAATGTAAAACTTTGTATCTAATTGACTTCACACAGCCAGAACAAACTATGAAAACTGCCCCCATCAGAAGATCCCCACAGCTCAAAGGATGTGTCATTTTCAGAGGATAATTTTTATATAAACTGAGGTCAAAAACAAATGTCAGAAAAATTTGCACAAGTCCAACACCAAGAAAGATTGATTAGAGACCCAACAAAGAAGACAACTGAACTGAGAAATTCAATGAGGAATTCAAAAGAATCTCTGTAAGTATATGTAAACTGTTCAGAAAGACACAGTAATGCCAAACACAAAGCAAGAGGGCACAGAAAAAGATTGCTACAAAAGAAAGAAGCATAACTCCTAGAATTTTTTTAAATTGTGGAAATTATTAAAAAGTCAGAAAAGAAGAGAAAAAGTTGACTAGACATGGCTGAAGAGATAATGAATTGATGAAGGCAGACAGGAAAAACTAGATTTTTTTTTTCCAGTGGAATGTGAAAACTTATAGAAAAAGTTACATAGGATTCAAAGGGAAATAGATTTGAATTTGAATCTTGACTTCACTTGTCTATGACCTTCAGAAAGTCACCTAATCTGTATTTCAGTTTCCTCTTTTGTGAATTTAGAATAATGATGTATATATTATCATGTTTTTATAAAGGTTAAATAAAATATGCATAAATCATACAATGCATTGTTGAGCACCTATTAGCTACACAAAAAGGGCTTTTTGTTGTTTTGGGTTTTTTTTGTTTTTTGATTTACTTTCTCCCTTCTCTTTTTAACAGCTGCTCACTGGATTATTTTCTGAATACTGGTAAATAAAACATTTACAATATAATGAATATTTACTATGCACACTGTACTTTACATTCACTTATTCAATAATTAAACTCTATAACTTTGTATCATAGAAGGAAATTCAGTTTATAGAACAAAAATGTGAGACAGAATAATATAAATGCTCAGGTCACAGTAGACAACAGAGACGGATATTTGACCCAAGACTCAAACCTCATTTTATTAACTCCTGATTCTTTTACATTTGTCTTTCAGGAACCAAGAAATATAATCAATCAATCAGTCAGTCAGTCAATTTCTCCTTGTATAACCTGGGCAGAGAGAAGTTACCAAGAGTATTGTATAATTTCAGAGATTCTAAATCAAGCTAGTGCGTAGAACCAGATTTCATAAATTCCATGAGCTTTCTTGGTTCCATTACTAAACTCACTCTTCTCCTAAGGACATGCAACCAGAGATACTAAATGTGAAGGAACAGCTTTAAATTAAAGGTAGATTTCTTTTTTTTTTTTAACCAATGAATAAAGGGATGGGTTGGGCCAATAATTATATCTGTTTTATAGTTCTTTTGATACCTGTGATAAGGAGGCGTTTTATATTTTATGTTCAAAAGGACAACATTTTACAAAATAAAGTGAAGTAGCACTTCATCATATAGGCTCTTTTAAAGGAAAAGCAAGTCTTTGTTTCTTTGATTAAAAAAAAATGAATCCCCAAATACAACACTTTTTTGTTGTTGTTGAGAAAGAGAGCATGTGCAGGAGTGGAGGTGGGGGGTTGCAGGGAGGGGCAGAGAGGAGAGAGAGAATCCTAATCAGGCTCCATGCTTGGCATGGAGCTGGACATAGGGCTCCATCTCACAAATGGGAGATCATAGCCTAAGCTGAAACCAAGAGTCAGCTTAACCTACCGAGCCACCCAGGAACTCCCCCTAAGTACAACACTTCTTATGTTACCATTTCTACGAAAGAAAAAATGAAAGCATTTTAACTCATTTTTTGAAAATTCAAGAGGAAAATAAGGAAGTTAATAGAGTGTGCTCCATAAAAAAGCACAATCTATGTCTTCTTAGTCCCAAAATCCCTAACAGTGTGTGGTGCCTGATAGACATTCAATAAAATTTTATTAAATTGTGTCAAAGTACGATTTTGTTCTATTTGTTTGGGAGTTCTTTAAATTCAATTCCCCCCAAATGTTTAAAATAGATACCTAAAATAGATTCTCTTCTAATTTTAGTATTACCTCATAGTAACATCAGAATATATATTCTGTCTGTATTATAAATAGTTCTGACATGTAAAATTGTCAATTCATTTTGCCAGGGATCAGCAACATGAGTGAGTTTTGGGAATGATTTGTAAACATCATCCTAATTGCAATTGTGCTAATATTTATGTATCTATTATTCATTGCCTTCAAAGGAAGCACTAGACCGAGAACTTCAGATATATGAGAAAATGGTTTTTAGAACTTTCATTAATAATTGATCAAAATTGTTTCTCTTACCATGAATATGCTCAAGATTTGTTTCTGTTTTGGGAAGATTACCTAGAAACTGGTAAATGTAATCATTTAGTATAGCCTTTGTGTTTCTGATTCGGGATATTACTTTTTATTATTCATTTATTTCTTCAATTAATAAATCTCTAACAAATGTTGTCTATATGTGAGGCACTGGGTCAGACACTAGGAATATACTGACAGATAAGACCTGGTCCCCATCCCAAATTAGAAGTCTACTGTTGATTGTGTGACAAATAAGGAAACAAGTCTCTAAATAGAATATGGTCTACACTATCATATGGATTAGCACAGGATGCTCTCCAAGTCTTGGAGGGACTCATGAAGATATCCTGAGAGAAGAGACATTTAAATCTACGAGTAAATGTGAGTAAGCTGCTTGTATAAAGAAAAGGAGGAGCAAACAACACACACATACACACATGTGTGGGAGTTCAGCTATGGCTGGTGCATGGCTTTCATAGAAGCTCAAGAGGGCAGTGCCAGCCATGTCAAGAAGATCCTTTTCAAGACTCTATAGAGTTAGACCATTATAGTTTCAGAGCAACTAAGAAACATTAAATCCATTAGGTAGATGTGATGGTCAGTTTTATGCATCAACTTGTTATAGTCCCCAATTATTCAATCAAACACTAATCTAGGTGTTGCTAGGGAAGTATTTTATAGATGCCGTTGAAACCAATAATCAATTTATTTTAAGTAAGGAAGGTTATACCAGATAATCCAGGTGGGCCAGCTTCAATCAGTTGAAAGGTCTTAGAAGCAGAATAGAGTCTTCTCCAAACAAGTAGAAATTCCACCTGTGGAAAAACGCTTTGGCTCATGCCTCACTAAATATGGGTTTAGTGTAAAGACAGAAGGAAGCAAAAAAGAATAAGAAGCCAATCAGCCACAGATGGTACCATGGAGAGTTGGAATGTCTTTCAGGCTGCAGCGTAACAGTGGCACTTTAATTTTTTTTATTTATTATTTATTTTTTATTTTCTAAAGATTTTATTTATTTATTTGACAGAGACATAGCAAGAGAGGGAACATAAGCAGGGGGAGTGGGAGAGGGAGAAGCAGGCTCCCCACTGAGCAGGAAGACCAATGTGGGGCTCGATCCTGGACCCCGGGACCATGACCTGAGCCAAAGGCAGACGCTTAACGACTGAGCCACCCAAGCACCCAGGACTTTAATTTTTATTAACAACTTCCCCCCAATAACGGGCATTCCCGCTGCCCATTCTAGTGTTCCACCATAAGGATGACCAGTCACTGGCTTTACTTCTGATGTTAATGACGGCCTCTCCTTTTAAGCTTCTCAAGAGAGCATCACCAGTCAAGGAGATGGCCTTTCAGGGAGGCTAAAGGCTTTTCTATGCCTCTGACTTCCTGTCATGTCAGCACCCCTTCCTCTAGCCCCTCTTATGTTGTAGCCAAGAGGAAAAGTAAGAACCTTCGTGGCCATCATTGAAGACAGAGACAGGGTTTTCTGGACTTTCTATGACTGAAACTTTTAAAGAAGTAAAATATTAGCTTAATTTGGTGGGGGTCCACCATCTTTCTTGATCCATGAGGCTCATAATGTAGCATAGCCAGCTCATCCCATTTTTCTTCTTCTAGCTCTTTTCCTCCATTCTTAATGAGTAGTAAAGAGGCCCAGAATTGCCCCTAGTTCAAGAATTTTTCTTCAGGGCACCTGGGTGGCTCAGTCAGTTAAGCTTCTGCCTTTGGCTCAGGTCATGATCTTGGGGTCCTGCGATGGAGTCCTGCGTTAGGCTCTCTGCTCAGCAGAGAGTCTGCTTCTCCCTCTCCCTCAGCCCCTCCCCCTGGCTCAGCCTCTCTCAGTCTCTCAAATAAATAAATAAAATCTTTTTAAAAAAAAGAGAGAGAATTTTTTCTTCATGCCTCTTTTGAAGGGCTGCTCCTCTCCCATGTGACCACACTTGGGAGTTATTGGGTTAACCTATGAAGGTCTGGATTCCTGGGCCAGCTGTGGTATGGGTATTGAAGCAAATATGCTCTTTCTCTATAAATATCTAACACAACTGAACAATCACTATATGGCAGGCATTAGGCATGCCGGCTAAATGCTTTACTTGTATCTTCTCATTTAATCCTCATGGCAACCCTGCAAAGTAGAGATTCTAATTATTCTCATGGCAGGGGAAGGATGGTGCTTAGTTTGAGGCTACTTGAGCTTGCTTAGGAGCAGAAAAATGAAAACCTCCATGTGGTCTACCCTAGCTCCTTTCAGATATTTAGAACAAAACCACTAGCTAATAACGAAGAGTGGTTTTACTTTTATTTTCTTGTGTATGTTTCAGAACTTCATAAAGAGAAATAAATGCTCAGGAACTCCAGTTGAGTGGTTTTACAGAGCCTGCTCAAATACCTTTGTTGTGGCACTCCTTCACTGATTTTTAAGCTTACTATTTCTAGCAACTGACAAACTCACATTGAAAGGAACAGAAGTTGGATGTTGAGATGAAGATATAAAGCTCCTGCCTGCCCATTAGCTGGCAGCCTTTCTGTTCCCCTGATTCTCTGGACTCTTCATGTGATAAGGATATTTTCCAGAGGAACCTGGGACAGCTTTTCAACTTTGCATCTGATATGTATTTTAGCCACAGATCTTTGAACACACTGAGTTTATATGGGCATCCCCTGTGTCTTTCTGAATGTACTAGCAAATGCTCTGCATGGAATGTGGATATCTCTCTTTTAAGACTGGACTGACCTTCACTTTCACCAAGGAGTTAGAACATATTCCAAAACATAATGATAACGATGGCTTCTTGTGTATGTTATGGCAAAATTCTATTATTTTGGATAGAAAAATTATTAAAAATTGAATGCTAGTGGCTTGACTCCATTTACTAGCATGCCACATCTTTCTGCCTAAGTTGTCTTTTTAAAGTGTCTTCTGCAATTCCACTTGGAACAGCGGGTTGTTTCAGTAGGCTTTCAGAGTGTCATGAGCTCCTCTTTGGTAGATATGTGTGCTTGGTGTTCTAGCAGCCATGGAGAAAAACTAAGAAGGTAGAGAGAGGAAGATATCACTACCCAAGTGGTGCACTCAAGCTGGCTCCTATAGGCATGGGAGAACTGATAGTCAAATTTTTTTAGGAATTTTGCAAACTAGTTGTTAAAATAGCTATTATTACAATTTAAGTCATATATATTCAAAATTAAACAAGATATTAAAAACAAAGGTAATAAATATTCCAAACCATCATTTACTAATTATTTCACCACATTTCACTAATATCTAGTCTCTTGATATCATCTATATCCATTGTCTTTACAAGTTGGAAATGTACCATATAAGGGTGTGCTAATATGCATCTCCTCCCAATCAGGCCAGTTACAACTAGTGGTTCACAAATTTTCATATGCGTCAAAAGTACCTGAAAGGTTTTGGTTCCTTGTCTGTACAGAGATCACTGGGCATCTGAACAAGAGTTTCTGATTGACTTGATCTAAAAGAGGACTTGAAAATGTGTGCTTTTAATAGGTTCCCAGGTGCCGTTGCTGTTGCTTCTAAGATGGTCTTTTGAGAAGTATCAGTCTAAACAAGCCCAGGAGATAATCATCATTATCTCCATTTTAAAGTTGAAGAAAGAAATTTAAGGAGATCAGACATCACATTCATTTCCACCTAATAAATAGGTGTACTAATTAGTTAAGTCTTAACCATATATTTTCATACCACAGCTGATTCTTGACCACAGTAATACTCTAACACAGAAAACTGAAGTTATTCATATAACTAGTCATCCAGACAATAGTAAAATGTCAGTGTGACATTTTGATGACACAGAGACACAATTCATATGCTTATCTGTAAATAAAGTTTATAGCCATTTAATTCGTCATTTATTGTGCCACCCAGCCATGTTAGTTGTTTTACACATATTGTAAGAGCCCTGAAATTCTGCTATTTCTCTCCTGGATAAATGAGGAAACCAAGGCACATAGATGTTCATGACTGTCCAAACCATGTTATATGATTATTGTCCCAAGATTAAAAACTACTTTTATATTGATCTGCCACAAAGTCTAATTTATTTTTATTTTATCACAAAATAATTCAAGCCCAAAAACAGAGTAAAATACGTGATCAGTAACTCAAAAGGACTTCCATCTTTGTTGGGCTACTACCAGCCTTAGTGAGAGCCCCTACCCTTCTATCTTCTTCCATGGGATCACCATGTTATTTCTCAGTCTTTTTTTTTTTAACATGTTTGTGAATTCTTTTCTTACAATCATGAACTGACAGTTCAGTGATTTTCTAGCAGTGTTCAACAATGAAGCCTCCACACAATCAAGCATAATTTAAATGACCAGGGGAAAAAACATGTGGCATATAATTCAAGTTTCCTTTTACCACTCAGGCTAATCATATCTCAACCTTCAATCAGATCCCAGACATCAAAGACCAAAAGTGTGTGGGGATGGTTTTCTTTTTAAAGAAAAAGACAAGGCTTCAAAGGACAAGCCACAGAAAAAAGAAAGAAACATTAACACGGATGCAAAACAGAGGCTGTTTGTTTCATATATTTCATATAATTCAAATGGGGAATATTAAATGGTGAGATATCCATGTATTCAGGACTGCAGGAAGCACTGGGCAGACAGAGATGAACAAAGTGATAACACTGACCTATAAGTTACAATCTCAGAGGTCTGACAAGCCAGAGTCTCTGAATGCCACACCAGTCAGAATCAGATACATGGAGCTATATGAAATGGGGCTGAAAATTAACATAGTTTACCAAGATAGTAAAAATATGTGTGGGCTTGTATTTTTTAATTTATTTTTTAATTTTATTTATTTGTTTGACGGGGGTGGGGGGGAGAGAGAGAGAGAGCCCAAGCAGGGGGTGGGCAGCAGGAAGAGGGAGGGGAAGCAGGCTCCAGAGGAGCAGGGAGCCCAATGTAGGGCTCAATCCCAGGACCTTGGGTTCATACCCCAAGCCGAAAACAGAAGTCCATCTGACTAAGCCACCCAGGTGCCCTGTGGGCTTGTATTTTTTAAACTCTTATTGCTCAGTTTTCTTTTTAAAAAAATTATGAGAGGTATGTAATATTGTGATCCATAATTAGAAATACGTATTTGGTCTTCTTCCCATTCCTGGCACGGAGCTCCTAAAACCATTGGAATTTCTTAAATGATGAGAGTGATAAAAGTATCTTTTGTTATATTAATGAGGTGACTTTCAGAAAGCACCTGAGGTTAAGGGCCGGTTGCCAGGTGACCCAACTTCGTCCTTAGAGGGTAGGAACTTTCAATTCCAGCCTTCTCCACCCCCTCGTCAATTGCCAATGGCCAATGACTTAATCAGCCATGCCTATGTAATGAAATCTCCATAAAGCCCAAAAGGATGGGGTTCACAAAGCTTCCAGGTTGGTGAATATGTGGAGACACAAACAGAGTGGGAGAGTGATGCCCTCATAGAGGGTAGGGAAACTCTTCACCTTTCCCCCATTCCTTGCTCTATGCATCGCTGCCACCTATTTCTGAGTTATATCCTTTTATAATATACTGGTAATCTGGTAAGTAAAATGTTTCTCAGTTCTGTGAGCCACCCCAACAAATTAATCGAACCCAAGGAAGGAGTTGTGGAAACCTCTGATTTGTAGCCAGTCTGTCAGCTCAGGTGACAACCTGTACTTGAAACTGGCGTGTGAAGAAGGGGTGGGGGCAGGGAGTCTTGTGGGTCCAAGCCCTTTACTTATGGGATCTGATGCTGTCTCCCAGTAGATAGTGTCAGGTTTGAGTCAAACTGTAGGAAACCCAGATTGTGTCTAATAACTGCTTGGTGATATATGGGGAAGCCCTTCTACTATAATTGGGTGCAGAATCATTAATTGGTGTCATTCTCAGGACATAAGAGAATCCAGCACATGGAGATGACAAATATGAGTCCAGGGATGATAGAAAAGCCTTATTTTGCCTGAGCAGTGATCTTAAAACTTTAATCATGCCACTTATGCATTTCTGCCTTACTTATTACTGCCTGTGCTCACATTTATTTAATATATCCTATATTGCTACTTTTTAATTTAAAAAGCATTTAAAAGGAAACATTGTGTCACTAAAATGAATTGAATCACAGTATGTCTCCACATCAATAGAAGAGCACTCCTAAAAATAAACACTGTAAGAATTGGATGGAATAAAATGATTTCCAAGAGGCTCCCTTATCTCAGCCTCTGGTGATGGTCAGGTTCACACCCTCCTCCTTCCTCCCACCCCACTTATCTGTTTTATGAAACGGAAAAATGACATTTGAAATTATGTTCCATGTCAAATGTTGTTTCTTGATAGTAAAGCTGCTTAAAACCAACCGTTCTCTTCTCATACTTCTTCTACAATGCAGTGAACTTCCCACAAGTATCTTCGGTACCACCACCAACTCCATATTTCAGAGCATTGAGCTGGAATATTAGGTATGTGGATCAGAACTAGGAATATCCAAAAATGAGCCTCAAAATGATGTACAGGCCAAATTGTCCAGGGTTTTCAACTTCTCATTAAAGATATATCGTCAGGTATTTGCTTGTAAATATCCTCAATTAATCTCTACTTTGTTTCTATATATATAAACGAATGTGTGTATTCATATATATTATATGTATAGTTTTTTTAAACCATTCACTCTAGTGATTCATCATTTACATAAACACCCAGTGACTTTTTAATTTCTTGTCTTTTTGATGATAGCTCTTCTAACAGGTGTGAGGTGGTATTGCATTGTGGTCGTGATTTGCATTTCCCTGATGATGAGTGATATTAAGCATCTTCTCATGTGTCTGTTGGCCATCTGTATGTCTTCTTTGGAGAAATGTCTATTCAGGTCTTCTGCCTGTTTTTAAATCAAATTGGTTTTTTTTTTTTGATTGAGTTATATGAGTTCTTTACATATTTTGTGAATGTTAAGCCCTTAGCAGATACAGCATTTGCCTCTATCTTCTCCCATCAGATAGGCCGCCTTTTTGTTTTGTTAATGGTTTCCTTTGCTGTGTACAAGTTTTTCAGTTTGATATAGTCCCATTTGTTTATTTTTTGTTTTTGTTGCCCTTGCCTGAGTAGAAGATCCAAAAAATATTGTTAAGACTGATTTCAAAGATCTTACTGCCTATGTTTTCCTCTCAGAGTGTTACATTTAAGTCTTCAATCCATTTTGAGTTTATTTTTGTACATGGTTTAAGAAAGTGGTCAAGTTTCATTCTTCTGTATGTAGCTGTCCAGTTTTCCCAGCACCATTTATTGAAGAGACTTGTCTTTTCCTCAGCGTATATTCCTGCTTCCTTTGTTGTAGACTAATTGACTATATAAGTGCTGGTCTATTTCTGGGCTCTGTAGATCATCATGTGAAAACACATATCAATATCTTTTGATGTGAACACATCATTGTTATTTAGTAAACGATTGGATTAGGTTAATGTTTTTACTAATCTTTGAGGAAAACTGTCCTCTACAGAAAAACATTTTTATAAACTGATGTGATTGATTAATTAGCCTTTGCTACATGAAAAATATGTCCCCATTTTGTCCAAGAAAAGAATACCTCAGACTCCTTGAATTGATATGCAGGAAGAATTTCTCTCATCTCCAAGTTCAGCTTCTACAAATGAGGTGCAAAATTATGAAAAAGTGAGAAATCTGAGTTAAGTTTTCTTGCCATCAAGATTTGGTATATTTTCTTTAATGTCAACTGATTAAATAATGCAGAAATAGCACAATATGAGAAGTTTCCTCTAAGAAGTATAATCAACCGTGTGTTTGCACATGAACTTTACAGCTGACTACACTCTACAGTCCACAGAATTTCAGATCTTTACTTTTATTCAAATTTCCTATGAAGTGTTTAGGTGATGGATGTGTCTGGGGCATTTCAACCAATCTTCCAGGCTCCATCTGCCAGGCCATCTGGATTCTGCATCCACAGAGAACTACTTGGTGAATGATTACAGACTACAACTTAAAGAAAGAAAAGAAAGAAAGAAAGAAAAGAAAGAAAGAAAGAAAGAAAGAAAGAAAGAAAGAAAGAAAGAAAGAAAGAAAGAAAGAAAGAAAGAAAGAAAGAAAGAGAGAAAATAGTAAATTGTTCCCTAAACACAAGCAGAACTAAAATCATTTTTGTGCAGTCTTCAATAAAAGGAAAAAATTAACAAGTAGGCTAAGAGAAATGCATTCCCTTTTTTCCCCATCAATCACATGAATTACAATAACTGCCTGACCTTTTTCCATAAGATGTTTAAATGGCAGCTGTTATGGCTACAGTATACCATTTGATCAAAAGCTCTTGAGGACAATAGTTTGTTTTGCAAAGGTCACGTTCCTTATATACTTGTGAATGTGTTCAAAAGGTTTACTAACTAAATATACAAGATTTTCATTGAGAATAAATTATGTAACAGCTTTCAAATTAAATCTACAGGGAATACTTTCAGAACTTTGAAAATCCATCTCATAGTTTGTGAAGAATACTCTTTTAAAACAAGTTAACTTGAATTGATAGGAAATATAGGGTTGTTTATTAAATGATTTATTAAAATGATTTGTGTAGAAAAAAATACTGTTTAAATTTTACATCATACCTAACATTTAAAAAGTGGAATTACTTTAATACAAGAATATGCATCTACTTCTGGCAGAAAATAAGAAAGGAGATATTAGAGTCTTCTCATCATTTTTTAAGACTTTATTTATTTATTTATTTATTTGAGAGAGAGAGAGCAAGCATGAGTGGGAGGTAGAGGCAGAGGGAGACAGAGAAGCAGACCCCTACTGAATGTGGAACCCAATGCAGGGCTCCTTGTGGGGCTACACATGGGGTTTATCTTTTAATTTTTTTATTGTTATGTTAATCACCATATATTACATAATTTGTTTTGGTATAGTGTTCCATGATTCATTGTTTGTGCATAACACCCAGTGCTCCATGCAGAATGTGCCCTCTTTAATACCCATCACCAGGCTAACCCATCCCCCTACCCTCCTCCCCTCTAGAAACCTCAGTTTGTTTTTCAGAGTCCATCATCTCTCCTGGTTCGTCTCCCCCTCTGACTTACTCCCCTTCATTCTTCCTCTCCTGCTATCTTCTTCTTTTTCTTTTCTCTTAAAATATGTTGCGTTATTTGTTTCAGAAGTACAGATCTGTGATTCAACAGTCTTACACAATTCACAGCACTCACCGTAGCACATATCTTCCCCAATGTCTATCACCCAGCCACCCCCTCCCTCCCACCCCCGACCACTCCAGCAACCCTTAGTTTGTTCCTGAGATTAAGAATTCCTCATATCAGTGAGGTCATATGATACATGTCTTTCTCTGATTGACTTATTTCACTCAGCATAACACCCTCCAGTTCCATCCACGTCGTTGCAGATGGCAAGAGCTCATTCCTTTGGATGGCTGCATAATATTCCATTGTGTATATATACCACATCTTCTTTATCCATTCATCTGTCGATGGACATCTTGGCTCTTTCCACAGTTTGGCTATTGTGGACATTGCTGCTATAAACATTGGGGTGCACGTACCCCTTCGGGTCCCTACATTTGTATCTTTGGGGTAAATACCCAGTATTGCAATTGCTGGATCGAATGGTAGCTCTAATTTCAACTGTTTGAGGAACCTCCATACTGTTTTCCAGAGGGGTTGCACCAGCTTGCATTCCCACCAACAGTGTAGGAGGGTTCCCCTTTCTCCACATCCTCGCCAACATCTGTCGTTCCCTGACTTGTTAATTTTAGCCATTCTGACGGGTGTGAGGTGGTATCTCATTGAGGTTTTGATTTGGATTTCCCTGATGCCGAGCGACGTTGAGCACTTTTTCATGTGCCTGTTGGCCATTTGGATGTCTTCTTTGGAAAAGTGTCTGTTCATGTCTTCTGCCCATTTCTTGATTGGATTATTTGTTCTTTGGGTGTTGAGTTTGATAAGTTCTTTATAGATTTTGGATACTAGCCCTTTATCTGATATGTCATTTGCAAATATTTTCTCCCATTCTGTCAGTTGTCTTTTGGTTTTGTGGACTGTTTCTTTTGCTGTGCAAAAGCTTTTTATCTTGATGAAATCCCAATAGTTCATTTTTGCCCTGGCTTCCTGTGCCTTTGGTGATGTTTCTAGGAAGAAGTTGCTGTGGCTGAGGTCGAAGGGGTTGCTGCCTGTGTTCTCCTTTAGGATTTGGATGGACTCCTGTCTCACGTTTAGGTCTTTCAACCATTTGGAGTCTATTTTTGTGTGTGGTGTAAGGAAATGGTCCAGTTTCATTCTTCTGCATGTGGCTGTCCAATTTTCCCAACACCATTTGTTGAAGAGACTGTCTTTTTTCCACTGGACATTCTTTCCTGCTTTGTCAAAGATAAGTTGACCATAGAGTTGAGGGTCCATTTCTGGGCTCTCGATTCTGTTCCATTGATCTATACACATGGGGTTTAACCCTAAGACCCTGAGAGCATGACCCCAGCGCCTCATCATGTTTTTAATAGCAGCCTCTTCTTAACTTCTATCCCAACAAGGAAACCCCAAAACTGATAGCTTATGTCACCATTAGAATAATAAAGTCCAAAATAAATTGTGTAGGTAACACTAACTAATTGGTGTTTGTAACAACTAGTTTTTGTTTTATTTTATTTTGTCAGGTGTATGGAAGTATAACTTTTATATGAAAAAATCTTCCTTTTGAAGTATACAATTTGGGAAGTTTTGACAAATATATGGTCATGTAATAACCACAGCAATCCATGTAGAAGTTATTTTTGTCAACCTGTAAGGTTCCCTTCTGCCCCTTTGCAGTCAATTCTCTCTCCCCACACTAGCCTTTTGACTTTTTATTTACGTTTTCTATAGTTTTGCCTTTTATAAAATGTCCTAAAATGGAAACTTGCCATGTAATCCTTTGTACCCAGCTATTTTCAATACGTTTCAGTAGTATGTTTCTTTTTATTGCTGAGCACTATTTCTCCAAATTAGATGCACACAAATTGTGTCTGCATTCACCACTTGGACATTTGGATAGTTTCTAGTTTGGGGTGATTAATTGCCATAGACATTTGCATGCAAGTCTTTGGTCATAATTACCAAGGAGCACGATTGCTGCAACATATGGAAAGTATACATTTTATTATGTTATGTTAATCACCATATATTACATCATTAGTTTTTGATGTAGTGTTCCATGATTCACTGTTTGTGTATAACACCCAGTGCTCCATTCAGTACGTGCCCTGTTTAATACCCATCACCAGGCTAACCCATCCCCCACCCCCCTCCCTCTAGAACCCTCAGTTTGTTTTTCAGAGTCCATAGTCTCTCATGGTTCATCTCCCCCTCCGATTTCCCCCCTTCATTCTTCCCCTCCTGCTATCTTTTTCTTCTTCTTCTTTTTTTAACATATAATGTATTATTTGTTTCAGAGGTACAGGTCTGTGATTCAACAGTCTTACACAATTCACAGTGCTCACCATAGCACATACCCTCCCCAGTGTCTATCGCCCAATAAGCATTTAACATTATAAGAAACTGCCAAATTCTTTCTCAATGTGACTGGACCACTTTGTATTCTTGCCTACAATTCATGAAAGTTCCAATCACACCTACATCCTCATGAGCACGTGGTATTCTCACTACTTTCAAATTTTAACTATTCTACCAGTATATATGTAATGCATAACACCAGTTAAAATCCCAGGCTTTTTTTAGTAATTGGCAAGTTTATTCTGAATTTTATAGAAATGTAAAACACTAGAATTGCCAAAACATAAGTAAAAAGTCAAAAAGCTGGTGTGAGGAGAGAGAATTGACCATGAAAAAAATACCATTAAAAATATTTTAAAAATATTTTTCTTAGAGAATAAAGTAAAACATTTGGAAGAAATTTTAGATCAAGATATAATTTTTAGTATATTACAAAAAAACTTAGACTAGAAAACAAATTATTAAAAAAGATTTTGTATTAATATATTACATAATTATCTGTAAACAATGAAAACACTGTTACTATATTTTTAGTAAAGATTTTAAAATGATGCTTTTTATGCTTTCTATTTATTTTCTTTTTGTCTTTGATAGATTTTAAATTAGACTTAGTATCTGAGCTTCCAAATGATAAATTCTTTATTCAGTTTAAAATTCTGTGCTTAATTTTTATAGAGGGAAAATATTGGTTCTTATTATTTAAAATAACTAAACAAAATTTATGTTGTGAAATTTATCTGAGAGAAATAGAGTGAAAATAAAGTAAAAGTTATACATAATAGGTTAAATATGAACTAACAAAGAAAAGATGACAAATTGTCAGTTTTAGTTGGCATTTTTCAATAATGGAGTTAAATATTTTTTTCAGAAATGTACTTATTATCTAATCTCCTCTACACAGTGTCTGTCCTTTTTTCTGTTGTAATTTTGCCAAATGTTTTTGCTGGCTTTTCTTTATTACAGTTTTTTGACAGATTGTACTAAAGCAAAGGAGTCTTTATGTTCACCAGTATAGAACAGTAAGTCTTTCTTCATTATTTTTATTATTTTAAAAGCTCTGGTTACATAATGGTAAGACATCTGGCTGAAAAGCAAAAACTAAAAGCAAGCTTAATGTGTTGTTTGAAGTACCTTTGAATACAAACAGTAAAACTGAGAGCTTTCAATGTACTGTTTAAATTTGTTGAGGGTAAGTTTACATCAGATCAATTTTTTACTTTTTGATTCAATATTTTGGTTGCCATTGCATATAATATTTCTTTGTGTGGCTTATGGTAAATATAAAGTTTTATGTTTAAATTTAAATATATATGGTAAATATAAAGTTTTATGTTTAAATTTATAGAAGGTTTCAATTTTTTTTTATTTTTTTAATTTTATTTTATTATGTTATGTTAGTCACCATACATTACATCATTGGGTTTTGATATAGTGTTCTAAAATATTTTTAAAGTTGTAATCTTTACAACCAAAAATATAGTGTGGGTATGTTATAGGTATGTATAGTTAGACTGGCCATGACATGGATTTTCTGTATCGGGGAGATTCCTATTTCCTTAAATATATGAAATCACAAATTTGACTTTATTACGTTCTCTCCTAGCCAAGATAGAATAACAAGGCCTGGATTTACCCTTCTACCTTTCAAATAATTGTTTGATTATAGTCACATGAAATGTCCAGAATAAACAAATCCATGGAGACAGACGGTAGTGTGTATTAATTATTGCCAAGAGCTGGAGTTATGAGGGGGATTTGGAATTTGGGAAGCATTTCCTCCTTAATTTTCTGGAAGATGTTGTGTAGAATTGGCATTATTTCTCTAATTGGTGTAGGTTTTCTTTAACAGGTGATGAAAATGTTTTAAAGTTAGAGAGTACTGATGGTCACATAACTCTGTAAGTGATTAAAAACTACTGGATTGTACACTTAAGAAGGTGAATATCATGTATTATCTCAATAAACCTGTTATGAAAATACATGAAAAAAGAACCTGAGAAATGCAAAGAGAAACATATAAATCCAAAATTTTACTCAGGGATTTTAGTATTCCTCTACCACTAAGTAATAGAACAAGTAGGCAGAAAATAACAAGGACATAATAGAATCGAATAACAATATTCATAACTGGATATAATTGACACTTATGGAATACCCCACAGTTAGAATAAATTCTTTTCAAGACCACATGGTATATTTGCCAAATTAGGCCATATTCTGAACCATAAAGCAAATCTCAAAAAATTTAATAAGATTTAAATCATACATAGTATGACTAAAAAGATTTAAAGTGCAAATCAATTTCATAAAAATTTGTAGATAATACCAAAATATGTGGAAACTAAGTAACATATTCCTTAGGAACTCAAGGGTCAAGGAAGAAATCAAAATAGAAATTATTTTGAATTGAATTAATTGAATTATTTTGAATTGAAAAGAAAAAGAAAAACACAATATATCAAAATTTATGGGATGCAGCTTCAGTAATACTTAGAGAGAAGTTTATAGCCCCAAGTGCTCATATAAGAAGGAATAGTCTCAAATAATAAACTCAATTTCCACTTAAAAATACTAAAAAAAGAAGAAGAAATTAAGCTCAGAATAAGTGGAATAACTGAAGTAATAAAGATCATAAAGGATACCAATAAAGAAAATAGAAAAATCACTGAAACTGAAGTGTTTTATTGAGGAGATCAATAAAAATGATAAATTTCTAGCCTGATTACACAGGAAAAAAGAAATAACACACAAATTAACAATATCACAAATGAGAGAAAATATTGCTATAACTTCTACACATAATAAATTCAGCAATTTGGATGAAATGGACAAATTGCTTAAAAGAAACACTAGCAGATGTCACCTAAGAAGAATCAGATTACCTAGTAGTGTTGTATCTATTGAAGAAATTGTAATGATAGTTAAAATCCTTCCCACAAAGAAACTTTTTGGCCTACATGTGTTTACTGAATTATACCAAGCAATTAAAAAAGATATAACGCCAATTCTGCAGAAAATTAAGGAAGAAGTGCTTCCCAACTTATTCAGTGAGGCCAGCACTATGATACCTAAACAAAACAAGAGCAGAAAAGACACTTAAAGAAAACTATAGATGGAAATCCTTCGTGTGCATTAATGCAAAAATTCTTAACAAAATTTTAGTAAATTAAATCCAAAACTATATTTTAAGAGAATTATAAATTCTGACTTAGTGGAGTTTATTTCAGAAATGCAAATTGGCTAACTTTTGAAAATCAATCAATGCAATTTATTATTTAACAGAACAAAAAAATATATAAGATTATTTCAAAATATGCAGAAGAAAACATTTTACAAATTCAAACACCGTTCAACAAACTTTATAGCATATAACTCAATTCTAGTTAATAAACATGAGAGGAAATCTGAGAGCATCCCCCAAATTTTCCCCACTGATTAAAAATGCATAACAAACAATGGATCAACAGGGATAATAGACCCTTTCTGTTCTCCAAATGTTACCATGTGAGTATGAAATTGGACTGCTTTTCTCCTAAGGGGGAGGATTGCCTCAATATGCTAAAGATGACAAAGAAGAGACACCCAAATAACTAGATTTCATGTGAAATCATTAAACGGCTGAACTAACCAACCCTAGAAGCTCTCTTCCTTCACAACCCTTATTATAAGAGACAACACTTTCATTATAGTTTAAACACGTTGGCTTGGGTTTTAAAACATTAAATATACCATATCAAATGCCACTATAAAAAGGCTAGTACAGTTTGAAATCATATTAAATATTAGTCTTAATTTGTTTCACGTTATATTTGCCATCATGTAATACTTTCTCAGGTGTGTCTTCTCACAAGGAAAACAGCAAAGTCTCAACCTTATAAGTGCACAAAGTGTGTGTATTAACACATACACAATTGTGTCTTCTTCACTGATAGTTCAAGAAAGAAGAAGACCTAGAATAACCAATTACATAATGGCATATTCTATAGATTTTCAAGATCTTTTTTTTCCTTCCTTCCTCCCCTGTCTGCCTTCGCTCCTCATAAAGGGATACACAACTTCCCCTATTGTCCCCATGGTTCTTTTCCTTCTGGAGGTACAGATAGGAGGGTTGGCATAGACCCATGGTGTCCTCACAGATTTGGGGCTCTTCTTAAGTTAAGGAAGCTCTTTCCTTGAAGATAGTTTCGGAGGCGATACACTTGTTTACTGTGGCTTCTTCTCTGGGCTGGTGAGGTCTGTCCCTTTTGCCACTTATCATCCTTTTTTGGCCCCAATCCCAACGTGTGTGTGTGTGTGTACACACGCACACACACCTGCACTGATCTGAGATTAGAAAACAGGCAGATGTATTTTCTATGTCTAGTGTCATTCCCTGTTCATATCCACCTGATCTCATCGTTAAAAAGGAACACATTACTAGATCCAAACGCAGATCTGTGGAATTATTGAATATTCACAAATAAGCAGGTCATATCATGAAAAATAAATCAAAGAACTCTGAGCTAGTAGAAAGCCAGTGGTCTGTGCAATTATGATGATTGGAGGCAAGTGGCAGGAGATGAAATTTCATCATTGAAGCTATTACAAGTTTAATGTGTCAATTTTTAAAGATCAGACCAAATTAGTGGAAATTCTGTAAACATGACTGTTAGCTGTTTCTAATTTATTAAAAAGGAACAAGGAGGAGAAAATCATTTGGAAAGAGGTCTAATAATTGTCAGCAGAAACAGTTAATGCTCATTTGTGACATCCCACATATTAACTACTGTATCATGCTTCCTGATACATTGGTTTGGTTTTAGCTATTAGATTAGCAATATAGAATAACTTCCCTCAAAGGTAATATGAGCTATTGATACAGAACACTAGGAACTGAGAAATATTGATGAGTTTCTAGTAATATCTACTCTCTCTTGTATTTTTTGCTGAAATAGAATGACTGGCAACCCAATCAAATAGCTCTCCAGACTACCCATGGCCATTGGGGTGAATAATTGAGTCTAGGTGGTGCCCAGAGTAAGCAAGACAATCAAGTAGAGTGCTCTTCCCTAAAATAGCATCTGAAATTTTGACTGAGGTTAGACTTCCAGTAAGCCTGGCTAGAACATAATTTTTACCTTCTCCCTCCTTTGGCAACGTCAACTAAAACAAATCTTAGGCTTACTGGGAGCTTATATTCAGCTTGCAGATCACAACACCATAACCCAAAGTACTTGATAACATAATAAAAGATAAAAATTAAGTAAAATATACTTAATACAATAATAATTGAATATTTTTAATAAAATATAATTACAGGACTTATTATCTTCAACATTTTGAGTCATTTTATCCATTTTAGCCACATTCATTTATAAAACAATTACTAGTAAGATACAGGAACAAAGTTAGTTCACCAGTATTGAAGTGATTTCCATCCAGGGCATCTCTGTTCACTGAGGATAATTAAGAAAATGACTAAAACGTGAACAAAAGCTAAATAGAAAAAAAAATGCTTTTGCAAGGTGCCCAGGCGAATGGAAGACAGCCTTGGTCTTCATCTACCATGTTCAGAGAGGATAAAGGCAGATCAGCTGTATTGGGGATTTTCTTTGTGTAATTTCTCCAAGCTCATACACATCCCTTTCTACAGAATTTCTGAATTCTTGAATTGTAATAGAAATATCTTCTGGCCTCTCAACTATCTGTACAGATGTGACAGAATTGCATGAAGTGAAATTCAGTAATATGGATTAACAACCATGTAATGTGTGTACATTACCACGAAGTAGCACTATGTTATATAAACAAACAAGAGTCTCAATGTACTTGCCTAGCTCTTTCCAGCCTTTACCAGTCACATATCCAGAGACAGGATCCTTTGTTCATGTCCTAAAAGTGATATAGGCATGCTCTAACAAGGTAGCTCATCTGGAAAGCCTTACAGACAAACATCCACCAAACATCTGCCTCAGAAACACTCACCAAGCTTCCCTGTCACAAGATCAAACCTCTTTGTAGTTAATCAACTTTGTCTGCCTCCCTAGCATCCATTCCTACCTCTCCCCATAACAGCTTCCAGTTTGTAGCTCTCTATTCATGTTGTCTAAGTAGGGCTCCCTTAGCCTCAGGCAGGACATACGCATGATCAGAGGCAATCAGTGGTTTCTATCTCTGTAACAGTTAGAAACTCAACAGAAACAGATGGCACAATCCAGTGAGGATAAATTTAGGAGCATTTATTTACAAACAGACTAGTTGCAAAGGGCACCTAAGTTATAGAGGAACCATTAGAGATAATGTGGAAATCCAAGTTTATTGGAACCGCTACCACATAGACTCAAAGTATTTGGAGAAGAAGAGGAAATTGGAAGCAGAGAGAACCATGTAGAGCAAGGACCAGTGGGCTTTTGGTGAAGCCCAAAATGACACCAGAGGGGAAACAGAGGAGTAATTACCTTGACCCATTCTTCATGCCAGAGATTTCCTGCCAAGACTGTCCATTGGCTGAGCTCAAAACAAATTGTGAGTGATGGGAACCTGTTGATGTAATCCAAACAGATCAGCTTCCTACAGCTGAAAGCCAGGACGTGAGAAGATCCGGAAAGCCAAGAAAAGATAGTCAATACAATCTCCCTAGCTACAGAGGTTCAATAGGAAACTAGAAGTCCAAGGCTCAACTAGATACTGTGATATAGTCAGCACAAAGTGTGGACCCACCATGTGGACTCAGAGAATGCAAACAGCCTATTGGAGGCAGAGTCCAGCAATGGATCCAGGTGACGTTGTAAATCCTGATCAAATCACACAGAAGGACAGAACTTTCTACTCAAAAATTGCTTTTTTATTCCATAAGCAAATTTGAATTTTTTTTACTTTAAACTGAAAGAGCCCTAACTGATACGTTATGGACATCAGTGAGAGTCACACACAAATCTGAATTCACATGCCCTTTCACTGCCAAAAATTCAGACTACTAAAGGACCATCCTTAATTCCAGTTTATTCTCCCAAACCTGCCCCAAACTTAGCCATCTCCCTGACCTCTCCAGAAGCTTACCTCCAAGTTGGAGGTTCCTTTCAAAGTCACACTTGTGCATGTTTTGACAGACCAATCCCTTTAAAAAAATTTTTTTTAAGATTTATTTATTTCAGAGAGAGACAGAGACAGAGAGCACTAGCTGGGGGAGAGAGAGAGGAAGAGAAGCAGACTCCCCACTGAGCACAGAGCCAAACATGGGGGCTCAATCCCATAACCCAAGGATCAGGACCAGAATCAAAACCAAGAGTCAGTTGCTCAACCGACTGAGCCACTCAGGCGTCCCTCAAAGTTATTTTTGCAAAGACCTTATGGAATATTTTTTTATGATCCAGACATTAATTCTTATTTTATTTTTTAAAGATTTTATTTATTTATTTTTGCGAATGAGAAAGAGAGAGAGAGAGCACATTAGAGGGGGGAGGGGCAGAGGGAGAAGCAGACTCCCTGCTCACGGGGAGCCTGATTTGGGACACCATCCCAGGACACTGAGATCATGACCTGAGCCAAAGGCAGATGCTTAACTGACTGAGCCACCCCAGCACCCTAGACATTAATTTTTAGTATTCACCAAACCCTCAAAAATAATAGCTGATCAAAACCTGACAGCACTAACATTTTTTCTCAATGGTAGTGTCATGACAATTTACCTACCAGTTGTGAGATGCATTGCAAGAAATGTGTTCTAAATAATAAGAGCCCCAAACACTAGTGGATTATTTTCTTTTTTCCTGAGAGGAGGTTTAATATTAACCCTGCAGTAATGCCACTCACACTCCTTTGCATTTTCTACAGAGGGAAAGGGATGGTGCTGAGCTGACCCAAAGGAACTAGGGAATGCCTGCATGCCCATCAAAAGGGGCAGCTCCCACATGTGAGCTCCACCGGAAAGTTTCTGAATGGAAGTGTCAGGGTTCCAGTCCTAGATTTTTTTTAACTCTCCAAAAAAAGTCAGAAATCTGAACCTTTTCAATGAAGTCTTACGAATTTTAAATGTTAATAACAAATTCAATTAAAAAAATACAGGATGGCAAATGAGCATGCGATAAGCCATAAATAGAGCACCTGTTCTGTAAAACCTTATTTACAGCAATTCAAAGTAATGTACTATAAAATAAAGCAAAAGAGATTTCTTGTCATTCAGACATATAAGCTTCACCTAAAGAAAAACCTCAACCGTATCCAGTCAGTGTTCATTTTTCCCTTTAACATTATGGAATTGTGACTGGCAACTAACGTCTTCTTATGTAAATCTGTACTTTTTTTTCCCTTAAAAAACATTTGCAATTTCATAGTATAATTTTAAAAACTAATATGAAGCATGTAATTTTACTATGTTACTCTTTCTAAGGTATTTCCTTAGATATGCTTAGCTTTAATCTGTAATTTTTTTTAAAAGTCATGTCTAGTTCTAGTTATTCTTTTATTTTTTTAAATTTTTATTGTTATGTTAATCACCATACATTACATCATTAGTTTTTGATGTAGTGTTCCATGATTCATTGTTTGTGCATAACACCCAGTGCTATAGGCAGAACGTGCCCTCTTTAATACCCATCACCAGGCTAACCCATCCCTCCACCCCCCTCCCCTCTAGAACCCTCAGTTTGTTTTTCAGAGTCCATCGTCTCTCATGGTTCTTCTCCCCCTCTGACTTTCTCCCCTTCATTCTTCCCCTCCTGCTATCTTATTCTTTTTTTTCTTAACATATATTGCATTATTTGTTTCAGAAGTACAGATCTGTGATTCAACAGTCTTGCACAATTCACAGTGCTCACCATAGCACATACCCTCCCCAGTGTCCATCACCCAGCCGCCCCATCCCTCCCACCCCACACCCTCAGGTTGTTTCCTGAGATAAAGAATTCCTCATATCAGCGAGGTCATATGATACATGTCTTTCTCTGATTGCTCAGCATAACACCCTCCAGTTCCACCCACGTCGTTGCAAATGGCAAGATCTCATGCCTTTTGATGGCTGAATAATATTCCATTGTGTATATATACCACTTCTTCTTTATCCATTCATCTGTCGAAGGACATCTTGACTCTTTCCACAGTTTGGCTATTGTGGATATTGCTGCTATAAACATTGGGGTGCACGTACCCCTTTGGATCCCTACATTGGTATCTTTGGGGTAAATACCCAGTAGTGCAATTGCTGGATCGAATGGTAGCTCTATTTTCAACTGTTTGAGGAACCTCCATACTGTTTTCCAGAGTGGCTGCACCAGCTTGCATTCCCACCAACAGTGTAGGAGGGTTCCCCTTTCTCCACATCCCCGCCAGCATCTGTTTCCTGACTTGTTAATTTTAGCCATTCTGACTGGTGTGAGGTGGTATCTCACTGAGGTTTTGATTTGGATTTCCCTGATGTTGAGTGATGTTGAGCACTTTTTCATGTGTCTGTTGGTCATTTGGATGTCTTCTTTGGAAAAATGTCTGTTCATATCTTCTGCCAATTTCTTGATTGGATCATTTGCTCTTTGGGTGTTGAGTTTGATAAGTTCTTTATAGATTTTGGGTACTAGCCCTTTATCTGATATGTCATTTGGAAATATTTTCTCCCATTCTGTCAGTTGTCTTTTGGTTTTGTGGACTGTTTCTTTTGCTGTGCAAAAGCTTTTTATCTTGATGAAATCCCAAAAGTTCATTTTTGCCCTTGCTTCCCTTGCCTTGGGCAATGTTTTTAGGAAGAAGTTGTTGCGGCTGAGGTCGAAGAGGTTGCTGCCTGTGTTCTCCATTAGGATTTTGATGGACTCCTGTCTCAAGTTTAGGTCTTTCAACCATTTGGAGTCTATTTTTGTGTGTGGTGTAAGGAAATGGTCCAGTTTCATTCTTCTGCATGTGGCTGTCCAATTTTCCCAACACCATTTGTTGAAGAGATTGTCTTTTTGCCATTGGACATTCTTTCCTGCTTTGTCAAAGATGAGCTGACCATAGAATTCAGGGTCCATTTCTGGGCTCTCTATTCTGTTCCATTGATCGATGTGTCTGTTTTTGTGCCAGTACCATACTGTCTTGATGATGACAGCTTTGTAAGAGAGCTGGAAGTCCGGAATTGTGATGCCGCCAGCTTTGCTTTTTCAACATTCCTCTGGCTCTTTGGGGTCTCTTCTGGTTCCATACAAATTTTAGGATTATTTGTTCCATTTCTTTCAAAAAAGTGGATGGTATTTTGATGGGGATTGCATTGAATGTGTAGATTGCTCTAAGTAGCATTGACATCTTCACAATGTTTGTTCTTCCAATCCATGAGCATGGAACGTTTTTCCATTTCTTTGTGTCTTCTTCAATTTCTTTCATGAGTATTTTATAGATTTCTGAGTACAGATCCTCTGCCTCTTTGGTTAAATTTATTCCTAGGTATCTTATAGTTTTGGGTGTAATTGTAAATGGGATCGACTCCTTGATTTGTCTCTCTTGTCTTGTTGGTGGTGTATAGGAATGCCACTGATTTCTGTGCATTGATTTTTCTATCCTGCTACTTTACTGAATTCCTGTATGAGTTCTAGCAGTTTTGGGGTGGAGTCTTTTGGGTTTTCCATATACAGTATCATATCATCTGCAAAGAGTGAGAGTTTGACTTCCTCTTTGCCGATTTGGATGCTTTGATTTATTTTTGTTGTCTGATTGCTGTGGCTAGGCCTTCTAGTACTATGTTGAATAGCAGTGGTGAGAGTGGACATCCCTGCCGCGTTCCTGGCCTTAGGGGGAAAGCTCTCAGCTTTTCCCCATTGAGAAAGATATTCGCTGTAGGTTTTACATAGATGGCTTTTATGATATTGAGGTATGTACACTCTATCCCTATACTCTGAGGAGTTTTGATCAAGAAAGGATGCTGTACTTTGTCAAATGCTTTATCTGCATCTATTGAGAGGATCATATGATTCTTGTTCTTTCTTTTTTTAATGTATTGTATCACGTTGATTGATTTGCGGATGTTGAACCAACCTTGCAGCCCAGGGATAAATCCCACTTGGTCATGGTGAATAATCCTGTTAATGTACTGTTGGATCCTATTGGCTACTATTTTGGTGAGAATTTTTGCATCCATGTTCATCAAGGATATTGGTCTGTAATTCTCCTTTTTGATGGGATCTTTGTCTGGTTTTGGGATCAAGGTAATGGTGGCCTCATAAAATGAGTTTGGAAGTTTTCCTTCCATTTCTATTTTTTGGAACAGTTTCAGGAGAATAGGTATTAATTCTTCTTTAAATGTTTGGTAGAATTCCCCTGGGAAGCCATCTGGCCCCAGGCTTTTGTTTCTTGGGAGATTTTTGATGACTGCTTCAATTTCCTTAGTGGTTATAGGTCTGTTCAGGTTTTCTATTTCTTCCTGGTTCAATTTTGGTAGTTGATACATCTCTAGGAATGCATCCATTTCTTCCAGGTTATCTAATTTACTGGCATAGAGTTGCTCATAATATGTTCTTATAATTGTTTGTATTTCTTTGGCGTTGGTTGTGATCTCTCCTCTTTCATTCATGATTTTGTTGATTTGGGTCATTTCTCTTTTCTTTTTGATAAGTCTGGCCAGGGGTTTATCAATCTTGTTAATTCTTTCAAAGAACCAGCTCCTAGTTTTGTTGATCTGTTCTACTGTTCTTTTGGTTTCTAGTTCATTGATTTCTGCTCTGATCTTTATTATTTCTCTTCTCCTGCTGGGTTTAGGCTTTATTTGCTGTTTTTTCTCTAGCTCCTTTAGGTGTAGGGTTAGGTTGTGTATTTGAGACCTTTCTTGTTTCTTGAGAAAGGCTTGTATTGCTATATACTTTCCTCTCAGGACTGCCTTTGCTGTATCCCAAAGATTTTGAACAGTTGTCTTTTCATTTTCATTGGTTTCCATGAATTTTTTTCATTCTTCTTTAATTTCCTGGTTGACCCATTCATTCTTTAGTAGGATGCTCTTTAGCCTCCATGTATTTGAGTTCTTTCCGACTTTCCTCTTGTAATTGAGTTCTAGTTTCAAAGCATTGTGATCTGAAAATATGCAAGGAATAATCCCAATCTTTTGGTACCAG